>NC_057715.1:93682092-93698899 GCF_004010195.1 Chiloscyllium plagiosum
TCACTTGCTAGATGATTATAAATCCTATCTCTTATAATCCTTTCCAAAACCTTTCCTACAACAGAAGTAAGGCTCACTGGTCTATAATTACCTGGGTCATCTCTACCGCCCTTCTTGAACAAGGGCACAACATTTGCAATTCTCCAGTTCTCTGATACTAAACCTGTAGATAATGATGACTCACATATCAAAGCCAAAGACTCTGCTATCTCCTCCCTCGCTTCCCAGAGAATCCTCGGATAAATCCTATCTGGTCCAGGGGACTTGTCTGCTTTCACTTTTTCTAGAATTGATAACACCTCTTCATAACTGACTTCAATCCTTTCTAGTCTAATATCTCGTATCTCATTCTTCTCCTCTACAATATTCTCCTTTCCCTGAGTGAAACCAATGAGAAATGTTCATTTAGCACCTCTGTGATCTCCACGGGGTCCACACTCAACTTCCCACTTCTGTCTTTGATTGGCCCTATTCCTACTCTAGTCATCCTTTTATTCCTCACATACCTATAGAAAGCTTTAGGATTCTCCTTTATTCTATTTGCTAAAGACTGCTCGTTTTCTGTCTTTGTTCTTCTTAACTCTCTCTTTAAATCCTTCCTAGCTGATCTGTAACTCTCATCGTCTCATCTGAACCATATTGTCTCATCAACACATAAGCTTCCTTCTTCTGCTTAACAAGAGATGCAATTTCTGTCATAAATCACGATTCCCTTACCTTATCACTTCCTCCCTGCCTGACAGGGACATACCTATCAAGGACACTCAATATCTATTCCTTAAACCAGCTCCACATTTCCATTGTCTGCATCCTCTGCATTTTGCTACCCCATTCTATGCATCCTAATTCTTGCCTAATTGCATTATAATTGCCCTTGCCCCATCGATAACTCTTGACCTGTGGCATGTATCTATCCCTTTCCATCGCTAAACTAAACGCAACTGAATTATGATCACACTCTCCAAAGTGCTCACCTACAACTAAATCGAACACCTGGCCTGGTTCATTACCAAGCACCAGATCCAGTGTGGCCTCCCCTCTTGTCGGCTATATTGATATTACAGTCCGTCCTTAAATAATGAATATCAATATTCGTTTAATCTAAAAATTCATTAACTTCATGATTACTCAAATGAAAAGATTGCTTACATCCCAAAGTCAGCTCTGAAGCACATTCCACAGTTTGGAGGGAGAGCGAGTGAGTGGAAGGGGTTGAGGGGTTATGTGGGTATATATAGTGGTGTATACTAAGGAACAAGTAGCCCAGCAGTAAGTATCTTCTGACCATACTGCAGATTTTAGCTGCAGGATGTCTTGTAACTATTTTCTGTTGCTAAAATCTGCATGTAGACAGCTAGATTGACAGCCTGGTTGCATGTTCAGTGTAAAAGCATAAAATCAGGATGCAGCAGACATGGAGGGGATGGGACAGTTATGGCGACATCTAATCATGGAGACTGGGGCAATTGGTGTTGGGAGGTAAAGGTGATGGTTGGTAGGGTAGGATGGTCAGGGGAGAGCAGACAATAATTAAGGAATTCTGTTTGAGGTGTCAGGTTCAGATCATACAGGTAGGATGCATTTAACTGCAAACCCCTGTTAGGATTGGAAGATAGAACAGGAATACTCAGCCCACAATAAATGTTGTAAAGACATATATCTCATGTAAAAACAGATTATTGCAGATGCAGTCTGAAATAAAAACAGAAAATGCTGGAACTGTTCAACATAGGGCTGCCCACATCATTTCCCTAGTCTCATGGATTCAGCCCTTTAGCCTCCTTTCACCTACTGAGTTTTCTGTGGCCAGGGAAATCCTGTCCATTGTGATTAAAATAGAATTACTGTTACAATAAAGGCACATCACCCCAACATTTTACTGAAATGACCAAACAGCCTCCTGACAGTGATTTGTCTCCTATGCCTTATCCCACCTGTGTTCAAACTGTTTGTGGTAGTTTTGATTTTTTTTTAGCTTGTTTTGTTTTTAAACACTGGAACAAAATCCACATATTTTCAAGAAATAAAATTATTTTATTTGTGTCCCACGTCATTGACATTTATACTTGTTATTTTAGAAATAAGCCTGGTAAAGCTGGAAGAAAATGCAGCTTCTATCAATGCATTAATATTTTTACCATAGTTATTTTTGCTTAAGTAAAATAAATACATGCATTAGTTCAGTTGAGCTTCACTGAGAGAAGGATTTAAATAATTACTTGGTTGAACAGAACTTACATCGCTAAAAGGAGACCAGAAGTTGAAGCTTTTTCTCACGCACTCATCAGAACTTGCAATAGAACTTGTCAGAAACATAGGTTTTCAGTGATTTGGAGAAGCAGGTGTTCGACTGGGGTGGACAAAGTTAAAACTCACACAACACCCAGTTTTGTGTGATTTTTAACTTGGTTTTCAGTGTAACTCTTAGCACAGTCTGGATTGTTTAATAAATGATTGTCAATATAAGAACCATACCTAATGGTTATACTTTTGTGAGACTTTCAAACATCACCCCAATATTGTTCTTTGAAAGTTGTGTCACTGGTGGATGGGGTGGTTTAGCATGCTTGCCTCCATTGCCCAGACCATTGAGTATAGGAGTTGGGATGTCACATTGAAGTTGTACAGAACATTGGGGGTGCCACTTTTGGAGTACAGTGTACAATTCTGGTCGCCCTGCTATTGAAAGGATATTATTAAATTGGAGAGAGTTCAGAAAAGATCTATCAGGGCATTACCAGGACTGGAAGGTTTGAGTTATAGGGAGAGGCTGAATAGGCTGTGACTTTCTTCACTTGAGCATAGGAGATTGAGGAGTGATCTTACAGAGATTTATAAAATCATATGGGGCATGGATAAGGTGAATAGCAAAGGTGTTTTTCCTGGTGTGGGGGAGTTCAAAACTAGGGGGCATATTTTTAAGGTGAGAGCAGAAAGATTTAAAAGGGTCTTGCGGGGCAACATTTTCACAAAGAGGGTGGTTCATATGTGAAATGAACTGTCGGAGGAATTGGTAGATGCAGGTCCAGTTACATTTCAAAAACATTTGGACAGGTACAAGAATAGGAAAGTTTTAGAGGGATATGGGACAAACACAGGCAAGTGGGACTAGTTTAGTTTGGGAAACTTAGTCAGCATGGACAAGTTAGACCAAAGGGTCTGTTTCCATACTGTATACTCTATGATCCTATCACCTGATGAAGGAGAGTCGCTCCGAAAGCTAGTGTGCTTCTAATTAAACTTGTTGGACTATAACCTGGTGTTGTGTGATTTTTAACTCTATGATCCATCATGCTGCACACTGCAAATGGTCAATGGGAAGTGTTATTTAATACAGTTGATATCTTGCATCACACATGTCACATGACTCATTTACATGAGAGGCAACATTTCTTTTTGGCTTGACGGTACTTCACTTACAAGTATGAGATCATCACCTGCACCTGCAGTGTGATGCATTATGCTTGCTGGAAGCTACATACATATGAGGGTGTAGAGGTGTACTGTATCCTTAAGAGAGAGAGGAAGTTAACAAGGATTGACTGAAAGCACAGAGTGTGCTGACCAAATTAAAAATGTAATACTTGGTTGAAACAAATAGCTGGAGTTGTGTTGCCGTGGAACAAAAACAAATTCAAATTTGGCGAATCAGTTTAAATTTTGCCCTACATACCAAAATCCAATCGAATTTGAATTTAGTGATTTTATGACATCAAATCAAATCTGATGTTTCAGAGTTTAAAACTGGACATTTTGAACAGTTAGAGGGAGAACTGCAAGAAAACCAACAAGTCTTGACTGCTAGCCAAATAGCTCTCTGAAAGGTAGCTGTCCATGAGAACTTTGTGCAGCAGAACACCGAAGCCGACCTAGAGAAATCCACAAAGGAGAATTGACAAAGCTGACTGGTTTTGAAACATGATTTTTTTTTGTAAATTTTAATTGGTTTTTTTTTATCAGACCAGTATTGTAGAGTGGGAGATAAAAGATAGGTTTGAGAGAAAGGAGTTGTAAATAATTGTTTTATGTTCTCTTTTGGACTTTAAGAATAAAATTGTTAATTTTACTTTAAATAGTGACCTCTGGGATAGTTCTTTGCCTCTTGAAATTTAACAGATTACAGTATGAGGAAAGCGTCTCTGTGTGTCGGGTTTAAATTCGCAGAGGGGTTTACCCTGTGTCGTAGCAATACACAAATACTCAGGACCTTGTTTTATAGAGATAAATAGAATTTGTGAATATTTTACACCTTTTACAAAAAGAAAGGTTATGGAGACAGCCATACACTACTGTATCCCCATGGCAACACACTAGTCTGAGAATTAAGATGGACAGTTAATCTATTTTATAATTAATTGTTCAAAGATGTTAGTATGCACCTCTGGAGTAGGTGAGATTTGAATCCAGGTCTCTAGACTTAGAGGCAGGGACAGTACCACTGCACCAAACAATCCCAAGGGATGGCAGTTGACTGTTCTTACTTTTTCTCCGTGTCAATTATGACTCAACTAATCAGCATCCTCTTTACATTTGACACGAAATAGCGTCTCTTTTTTCAAGTCTGTTTCTTGTATTGGTGTTTTAACGTGTACAGGATGTAAAGGTTCAACTTCTAGTCTCCTTTTAACAAGAACTGATTCAGTTGTAAAGAATTGTTGTAACAAAATGTATCAAACATGTTCATGCAACTTGTTATTCACCAAACACAGAATGAGTGGTTGTTTTGTTGAATGCCTCCATTCATTTCGCAACTATTACCTTGAGCTTTCCCATTGTTTATTATTTTTGTTCCCCTTTCCAATCCCACTCTTCCCCCTTTATCCTAAGCCTCTAGCACCAATTAAACTTCACAAAAGTTCTAGGAATTGTAACTCATCTTTCAAATAAGCACTTTATAATCTTAGAGATTCATCACTCAGTTTGACAATATCACCGTGGGCGGCATGGTGGCACAGTGGTTAGCACTGCTGCCTCACAGCGCCAGAGACCTGGGTTCAATTCCCGCCTCAGGCGACTGACTGTGTGGAGTTTGCACGTTCTCCCCGTGTCTGCGTGGGTTTCCTCCGGGTGCTTCGGTTTCCTCCCACAGTCCAAAGATGTGCAGGTCAGGTGAATTGGCCATGCTAAATTGCCCGTAGTGTTAGGTAAGTGGTAAATGTAGGGGTATGGGTGGGTTGCGCTTCGGCGGGGCGGTGTGGACTTATTGGGCCAAAGGGCCTGTTTCCACACTGTATGTAATCTAATCATCATTATTGCTTCCATTTTTATGGACAGCTTTTGTTGATGTTAGCTCTGTTAGCATTTACAGCTTGTCTAGGCTAATATTTTAACTATTCTGCCATTATCAGTACCTTTTGACTTGCCTCTTCATTGTTTTTGTCTTTTAACAATGTTGTCTACTCTATAACAGACCTGTCGTTTTGTTTTTAATTCCCCTTGCCTCCATATTTGCTTAAATTGGGGATCAGTTAACTGAGTTAGCTGGACAGCTGGTCAGTGATGCTACCAGCATACGTTCAATTCCTACATTTGCTGAGTATACTATGAAATACTCCCCCCTCATTTGATGTATGGTGAGTCTTGGGTTAAACCACCACGTGTCATCTCTCTCTCTCTATCTATCTCTAATGAGAGGGCAGCCCAAAGATCCAGTAAGACTATGGCCACTTTACCTTTACTTCCTTAAAGCCTGTTACTCCTCTAACCTTTGCCAAATCCAATGAAAGGCCAGCAACCTGATCCATTTTACTGTCCACAGATGCTGCCTGGCTTGCTGATTATTATTACTGTCTACTGATTTCCTTTTTTGTGTTAACTTTCAGATGCACCAGAAAGAAAGAGAAGCTGCCCTTAAGGAAGTGACACTGATGGACAAAATGAAGCATCCTAACATTGTTAAATTTTTGGATTCATTTGAAGGTCTGAAAGAAAAGCCAAATTGTCCAAAATTTTAGTTGTCTGCTTGTTTGACTTAGTCAACCAACAGAATACGAGTCCAGAAAAATAGTTGAAATGCATATCACTATCATGCTGTTCCTCAGAAAATTTCCTAGTCTACTTAACTCTGTGCCTCAACTGCTCAACCATGGGATCTGGACAAAGCTAACACTGAACACCATCCCTTCTTCCTTACCTTCCTTTGCAGCAAGCTGATATTAGGAGAAAGAATCCATAAGGCATTTAAAAAGTGTTACATTAGAAGTACAAACTAATGACCTCAGTATTATGGAGTTCACACATAACCTGGGCTGAGTAGCCCTGAGTTTTGTGAAGTTCAATATTGTTATTTTCTTTTCATGAAAGACCAGGCAATCAACACGAGGAGAGTATTGGTCTCCCATGCCCTGAATACTGCCCCTGCCATCCATCACACAAATCCCTCCAGGAATCTCTTTCAATATACCTTCATACTGATACACAATCAATGTCTTTGGAACTTTTTGCCACAGAGCGTTGTGGGGGCAGACGTCTTGTGTACATTTAGAGAGGGAATCCCTACAGTGTGGAAACAGGCCCTTCAGCCCAACAAGTCTACACTGACCCTTTGAAGACTAACCCACCCAGACCATATTGCTCGACATTTACCATTGACTAATGCACCTAACCTACACACCCCTGAACACTATGGGCAACGTAGCATGGCCAATTTACCTAACCTGCACATCTTTGGATTGTGGGAGGAAACTGGAACACCCGGAGGAAACCCAGGCAGACACAAGGAAATTGTCCAAGCTCCACACAGACAGTCACATGAGGTGGGAATCAAATCCCTGGCGTTATGAAGCAGCAGTGCTAACCACTGAGTCACTGTGCCGGCCCATTTAAGGCTGAGACAGATAGTTTCTTGATCAATAGAGGAATCAAGGGTTTTGAAAGTGGATATGAAGAATTTTGCATCAGATGTGATCCTGTTGAATGATGGAGTAGGCTCAAAGGGCTGAATAGCCTCCTCCTGTTTCTATTTCTTATGGGCATTGGCTGGCCATTTTAATATAGGATAACAGTCATCTCCTCTTGGTAAAATATTGAAGAGGTCTTGGAGTTATAAATAGTGGGACAGTTTTCTTTTATAGCAGGTGAGTTTTTAACTCATTCTGCTCCCACAACTGGTACAACAATTGCCAAGAAATCAAATTAAATCTATGATCTGGGACTGGAAAGGGCTGACTATATACTTTCTTGAAATCTATTTAAAGATGTGAAGATAAAGCAGTATGTTTGCTGACAGGATCCACCTGTGAAAAAAATAGTATTTGGGAATGATTCACAAATGGAATAATATTGGGCTCTTATTTACAGAGGGTCAAAGTCTGTTTATAGTCATGGAATATTGTGATGGTGGTGACCTGATGCACAGAATTAACATGCAGCACGGGGTTTACTTTACCGAAGAGCAGGTAAGAACAAAATTAACTAAACTGAATGGAACACCAATGTTTGTTCCTTGATATACGATCTTGTTTTACTTTACATCAGACTTTGTAAGTTATTTCTTTTTGGAGCTTAGAATGGCATCTATATTCATGGTCATTGACAGCTGAGACACTAATCATTAATCAGTCGGGGGTTGTAAACTGTAGGATTTTCGAACAACTTTACATTTCTTCACGGTGATATATTTCTTGAACTTTCTATAGCTAAATTAAAGATTAGATTCCCTACAGTGTGGAAACAAGCCCTTCGGCCCACCAAGTCCACATCGGCCCTCTGAAGAGCAACCCGCCCAGACCCATTCCCCTACATTTACCCTTGTACCTAACGCTATGGGTAATTTAACATGACCAATTCACCTAACCTGCACATCTTTGGACTGTGAGAGGAAACCCACACAGACATGGGGAGAACGTGCAAACTCCACACAGACAGTTGCACGAGGTGGGAATTGAACCTGGGTCCTTGGTGCTGTGAGGCAGCAGTGCTAACCACTGAGCCACTATGCCACCCCATTTTTTCTGAGCTGCACCTGAAACAAATTCCAACTCATACTAAACTCTGTTGGCTGCACCTTTTTTTGCATTAAATTCTGTTTCCATCACTTTGTCCTTACCCTCCACCCCGGGGGTTGCAGTTACAATGTATTAAAATCAAAATCATTTTCCTTGCTTACAAATAAATGCCTTTATTGCTCAGACCATTGAGCATAGGAGTTGGGACATCATGTTATAGTTGTACAGGGTGTTGGTTAAGCCACTTTTGGAGTACTGTCTACAATTCTGGTGGCCCTGCTATAGGAAGGATTTTATTAAATTGGAAAGGGAGCAGAAAAGATTTACAAGGAATTTACTGGGACTGGAGAGTTTGAGGAGAGACTGGATAGGCTGAGACTTTTTCACCGGAGTGTAGGAGATTGAGGGGTGACCTTGTAGAGGTTTATGAAATCACGAGGGTCATAGATAAGGTGAATAGGAAAGTTCTTTTCCCTCGAGTGAGGAAGTTCAGAACTGGAAGGGGCAAATTTTTAAGGTGAGAGGAGAAAAATTTAAAAGGTACCTGAGGGGCAACTCTATCATTCAGAGGGTGATTAACATGTGGAATGAATTGTCAGGTGAATTGGTAGATGGAGGTAAAGTTACAACATTTCAAAGACATTTGCACAGGTACACGAATAGGAAAGCTTTAGAGGGATATGGGCCAGACACTGGCAAGTGGGATGAGTTTAGTTTGGGAAAGCTAGTTGGCATGAATGAGTCGAGCCAATGTGTTGTTTCTGTGCTGTGTGATTCTATAAGCCCCTTTGGTTTTTTAACAAATCACTGTAGTCTTTTCCAACATTTCATGGCACAGCTTCAGAACTTTCAGAAGAAGGGTCACTGGACTCGAAACATTAACTCTGCTTTCTCTCCACAAATTCTGCCAGATCTGCTGAGTTTCTCCAGCAATTTCTGGTTTTTGTTTGGGAGCATTCAGCCCTTCCTACCCTGTGCAGTTCAATTTCTAAATATCTTTCTGGCTTACTTCTTTCTTCAGCCAATTATTTGATAAAGTATCCTACTCTTCCTCTAATGTTTGATCAGTGCTTTTCTATAGGGAATGCTTTGGGATGTTTTAATACATTAAGGAGAAATACGTGTTGTACTTGTCTAAGCCTTAGTAAACCCTTGAGCTTGGTTTTAGTGAATAATATATGTGAGAGCCTCAAGGTTTGTGGTGCAGTGAGATTGTTAGGAAATCTGGAGGCCTTAATTGAATTTAACAGCAGTACGCCATTATAAACACTTCCAGAGTCCCAGCTGACATCAGTGGGAATAAAAATTAGGCAAGTATTTGCGTTGTCAGTGGAAATCAAAGCTGAAAGTGATCTAGAGGAGGAAGGTAAGTGTAAAAGGAAATAGATAGGGCATGTTAGAAAGGCAAGGTCATGGTGATCATGGGGGACTTCAATATGCAGGTGGACTGGGTGAATAATGTTGTAGGTGGATCCAAAGAAAGGGAATTCATGGAATGCTTACAGGATGGCTTTTTGGAACAGCTTGTGATGGAGCCCACAAGGGAGCAGGGTTTTCTGGACTCAGTGCTATGTAATGAGCTAGACTTTATAAAAGATCTGAAAGTAAGGGAACACTTAGAAGGCAGTGATCATAAGTTTGAAAGAGTTTGAAAGAGAGAAGGCAAAATCAGCTGTAATGGTGTTACAGTTAAATAAAGGTAATTACAGGAGCATGAGAGAGGAACTGACGAAAATTGACTGGAAGCAGAGCCTAGTGAGGAAGACAGTAGAGCAACAATGGCAGGGGTTTCTGGGTGTAATTGAGGACACAGTACAGAGGTTCATCCCAAAGAAAAGAAGGATTATCCGGGGAGGGGTTAGACAGCCATGGCAGAGAAAGGAAGTCAGGAAATGTATCAAAGAAAAAGAGAGAGCCTATAAAGTGGCCAAGAGCACTGGGAAATCAGAAGATTGGAAAACTACAAAAACAAACAGAGGATAACAAAGAGAGAAATAAGGAAGGAGAGGATCAAATATGAAGGTAAGCTAGCCAGTAATATTAGAAATGACAGTGAAAGTTTCTTTCAATACATAAGAAACAAATGAGAGGCAGAAGTAGAAACTGGGCCACTCCAAATTGATGCAGGAAGGCTAGTGATGGGAGATAAGGAAATAGCTGAAGAACTTAATAAATACTTTGTGTCAGTCTTCACAGTGGAAGACATGAGTAATATCCCAACAATTAAGGAGAATCAGGGAGCAGAGTTGAGTATGGTAGCCATTACAAAAGAGAAAGTGCTATAAAAGCTAAAAGGTCTAAAAATCGATAAATCTCCTGGCCCCGATGGGCTACATCCTAGTTCTGAGAGAGGTGGCTGAGGAAATAGTGGAGGCGCTATGATCTTTCAAATATCACTGGAGTCAGGAAAAGTCCCAGATGATGGGAAAATCACTGTTGTAACTCATTGTTCAAAAAAGGATCAAGGCAAAAGATGGAAAATCATACGCCGATTTGCCTAATCTTGGTTGTAGGTTAAATTCTAGAATCTATCGTTAAGGATGAGATTTCTAAATTCTTGGAAGTACAGGGTCACCTGTTAGAATTCTTTGAAGAGGTAACAAGTAGGTAAGACCAGGGAAATCCAGTGGATGTTATCAAAAGGCTTTTGATAAGGTGCCTTACATGAGACTGCTGAGTAAGGTAAAGGCTCATGGTGTTCGAGGTGAGCCACTGGCATGGATTGGGGATTGGTGGATTTAGTAAGGAGAGACAAACCTGTTAGAATTCTTTGAAGAGGTAACAAGTAGGTAAGACCAGGGAAATCCAGTGGATGTTATCTATCTAGACTTCCAAAAGGCTTTTGATAAGGTGCCTCACATGAGACTGCTGAGTAAGGTAAAGGCTCATGGTGTTCGAGGTGAGCCATTGGCTGTCTGACAGAAGGCAGAGAGTTGGGATAAAGAGTTCTTTTTCAGAATGGCAGCTGGTGACAAGTGGGGTCTCGCATAGTCCAGTGTTGGGGCCACAGCTGTTCACTTTATATATTAATGATCTGGATGAAGGGACTGGGGGCATTCTGGTGAAGTTCGCTGATGATATGAAGGTAGGTGGATTGGCAGGTAGTGCTGAGGAGGTGGGGAGGCTGCAGAAAGATTTCGACAGTTTAGGAGAATGGTCCAGGAAATGGCTGATGAAATCCAACGTGAACAAGTGCGAGGTCTTGCACTTTGGAAAAAAGAATACAGGCATGGACTATTTTCTAAATGGAGAGAAAATTCATTAAGCCAAAGTACAAAGGGACCTGGGAGTGCTAGTCCATGATTCTCTCAAGGTTGATTTGCAGGTTGAGTTAGTGATTAAGAAAGCTCATGTAACGATGTCATTTATTTCAAGACAGTTGGAATATAAAAGCAGCGATGTGCTTCTGATACTTTATAAAGCTCTAGTTAGGCCCCATTTAGAATAGTGTGTCCAATTTTGGGCCGCACACCTCAGGAAGGACATACTGGCAATGGAGCGTGTCCAGTGGAGATTCACACGGATGAACCCTGGAATGGTAGGCCTAACATATGATGATCAGCTGAGGATCCTGGGATTGTATTCATTAGAGTTTAGAAGGCGGTGGGGAGATCGAGTAGAAACTTACAAGATAATGCATGGCTTAGAAAGCGTGGACGCTGGGAAGTTGTTTCCGTTAGGTGGGGAGACTAGGACCCATGGGCACAGCCTTAAAATTAGAGGGGGTCAATTTAGAACGGAAATGAGGAGACATTTCTTCAGCCAGAGAGTGGTGGGTCTGTGGAATTCATTGCCACAGAGCTCAGTGGAGACCAGGACATTGGGTGTCTTCAAGGCAGAGATTGATAAATTCTTGATATCGCAAGGAATTAAGGGATACGGGGAGGGTGCGGGTAAGTGGAATTGAAATGCCCATCAGCCACGATTAAATGGCGGAATGGAGTCAATGGGCTGAATGGCCTTGCTTCCACTCCTACGTCTTATAGTCTTAAAAAGCTTGTCTTGACTCTTCCATAATGACTCTATTATTGGGGTCCAGTCATTGCAGGACACACTCTGATTTTAGTGAACGCACCCAAGATGTCATTGGGACACTTGAATATTAAGTAGGGTGTTACCTGTTTTGAATATTAAGTAGAGTGTTGCCTTTTTTGAATATTAAGTAGGGTGTTGCCTGCTTTAGTGAGAACTTCATTGATGCTCAAATAAACATTACAATAACCGCGAACATGCCAGGTGTGGCTGGGAGCTGGGTATTTAAGATTTTAATCCTGAGCTGTTGGTTTTCATAATGAATTGTTTTATACTCAAAAATGCATAGCTGACATTCCATAATCCTTTTTTAGGTCTTGGACTGGTTTGTGCAAATTTGCTTAGGGCTGAAACACATCCATGACAGAAAGATTCTGCACAGAGATATCAAAACACAGGTAAATGTTGGAAGGCCAATAAACTAGCACTGAAATAATAATAATAATTAGATATATTTAGTTGTTTTGGAAGGCATCTGCAATTTTCGGTGTTGCCAACAACTTTTACATTCCAAACATTTTGTGGTTCTAAATACGGATATTTTAAACCATATAACCAGGTACAAGGAGAAAGTGAGGATTGTAGATGCTGGCGATCAGAGTCAAGAGTGTGGTGCTGGTAAAGCACAGCAGGTGTCTCATTCCTGATGAAGGGGTCTTACCTGAAGAGTCGATTCTTCTGCACCTCAGATGCTGCCTGACCTGCTGTGCTTTTCCAGCACCACATTGTCGAATATAACCAGACACTGTCTACTTAAAAGGCTCAAGTATTGAACTGTTGACTGCGAGCATAGCAATATTATCTGAAATTAATAAAAGTCAATATATTAAATTAACACCATGCTATTGTGCATCTGAAGGTTTATAATTCACTTAATGAGAGTTTTCCACATTTTAAAAAATTCAAACTGTGTTATCCTGCACTTGTTCACTTGTCTGTTCTTTGTAAATGGTGTATGGTCCTTTATGCTCATAGATATTGATTTAATACTGTAATATCTTTTTTACTGTACCTTGTTCTCTGTTATTAAAATCCATTTCTGTCATTTGGATCTCTTCTACTTTCTTGATTTTTAAAAATTATTTCTTTTAGCACATAAATTTACAATCTTGGGTTAAGTATTGTGCAAAATATACCTTGCATTCTAAAAAGATTCACCTTGGCACTAAATTAACTTTCTCAGATGGTCGTAGTTTTGAGACCAACTACACATACAGTCAGAGTTAAGGTCAGAAGATAAGATTGAGTGGACAAATGAGAGGCTTCCTTCACACAAGCTGTGGCTGGTTGCCAGCTGCTCTGTTTATTGGTCTTTCGCACCTTTACATGTTCTACACCTTTCAGCATCTGTGTTTATGATGTTTAGATTATGTAATTTACTTTGCTTCCTTCCACATTTTTCTTGTACTTGGTCATTTCCTCATGCTGAGAAATCCTTAATGACACCAGTAGGTCTGCGAGCATGGTCCTTTTGGTAGAATATTTAACCTTTGTTCAATGTCTCTTTGCTGTACCCTGGCTACACCACTTCATGGAATTCCAGGGAACTGAACTACAGTATAAAGTTCCTTTCTTTACCCATATACGTTAATAATTGGCTGTTATATAAAGATATGTTATGCCGTCTCATTAAAGAAATTTTTACCATCCTGCAGTAACTCATTTCAATTTCATATTAAGAATTAAACAGTACTTTTGAACATGGAAAACATTACTGTATTTCGCTAAGACCAAACGCTATGGTTGTTATGGGAATTTAAGCTACTGTGTTTAGTGTGGTGAATAAAACAAAATATATTTTTATCCATAGAACATTTTCCTTTGTAATAAAGGAGTAACTGTAAAACTTGGAGACTTTGGAATTGCACGAATGTTGAACAAGTAAGTTTCCATTAACTAAAACCATTAGAGCATGGGCTTTTGAGCAAATTAACTGTAAGATTGCCATTATGTTATCAGGAATGAAGGACTACATGTTATGAGAAGCATTTGGAAAGGTCAGGAGTACTATTTGAAAAGAAAAGATTAAAACATGACCCAATATGATTTTTCAGAATGATGTGTCAATAATTTTAAAAGTACAAATGCGAGCCTTAGGGACAAAATGCCCTTGATGACACCCAAGCCCCTTACCTCTGTTGCTTCTCCACCTTCCCCATCTCCATCTCTACAACCACCCCCTATCTCCACCTACTCAGTGATCTCCACTCCACCTACACACATTTAAGTCTGGGGAACCATGGCCAAACATCCTGCAGATCCAGAGAAATATCAGCGGAGGCCACTGCTCTCAGTGGGGCTGCAAGTACTGGTTATCTCAGAGGTGGGATGGCAGTCCTAGTGGGGCTTAATTGATTGGGAGGTCCAACAGTGTGCAGGGAGGTGCCTGACTATCTCAGGATTTTAAAAAAATATTCATTTGTGGGATCTAGGTGTTGCTGGCCAGCCAACATTTATTGCCCGTCCTTAGTTGCCCTTGAGAAGGTGGTGGTGAGCTGCCTTCTTGAACTGCTGCAGTCCACCTGCTGTAGGTTGACCCACAAAATCAATGGGGTGAGAATTCCAGGATTTTGAACCAGCAACCGAGAAGGAAACGGCAATATATAGAGGAACCTCAATTATCCAGTATTCAATTGTCTGAATTTAAGATTATCCAAACAAGATTGCAAGGTCCCAATGCTTGGCTAAGCTAGGTTATCTGGCATTTGATTATCCAGCATTCAATTAACTGAACGAAATACCCCCCACCTATGTCCTTCGGAAAATCAAGGTTCCTCTGTATTTCCAAGTCATGATGGTGCATGGTTAGGAGGGGAAATTGAAAGTGATAGTGGAAATTGAAAGTGATAGTGTTCCCATATACCTGCTGCCCTTGTCTTTCTAAACAAGTGGAATTTGCTTTGGGAGATGGCCTCTGAGGATCTTTGGTGAATTTCTGCAGTGTATCTTATAGATGCTACTGCTGCTACTGAGTGTTGGTGATAGAGGGAGTGGTTACTTGTAGCAATCAAGTGGGCTGTTTTGTCCAGCATCTTGAGTGTTATTGGGGTTGCACTCATCCAGGCAAGTGGGGAGTCTTTCATCATATTTGTGACGTGTGTCTTGTAGGTGGTGGACAGGCTTTGGGGAGTCAGGAAGTGAGTTACTCACCACACTATTCCTAGCCTCTGACCTGCTAGTGTATTGTGTGGGACCTCCCAGAAGAAGCAGCACAAGATTTGAACTGGATCTGTAACAATGGATGATAACCATGTTGCACTCATAAATTGCATTGAGTGTCTGTAAAATAGAAGCTTTTAAACAAATGGCTCATAATAGACTCTTTTTACATCATGGAGAAAGTGAGGACTGCAGATGCTGGAGATCAGAGCTGAAAATGTGTTGCTGGAAAAGCGCAGCAGGTCAGGCAGCATCCAAGGAGCAGGAGAATCGACGTTTCAGGCATGAGCCCTTCTTCAGGAAAGAGCCTGAAGAAGGGCTCATGCCCGAAACCTCGATTCTCCTGCTCCTTGGATGCTGCCTGACCTACTGCGCTTTTCCAGCAACACATTTTCAGCTCTTTTTACATCATAATTGTCAGTATCAACAAGGAAATGTTGCTAAGCTACAGACTATTCTGTTACCTGGCTACATTTTTATGATAGTCTATTGCAATATCCAGTAATCTATCCTAATATTTCTTATTGTTCTCATTATGATTTATTCTGCTGCAAAGTTAGTTCTATTATAAGATCATATCATGCATAGCTTCTGCAAATTTTGCAAAGCAATCATATTGATTAGGATTTTATGGGGTGTTGGGTTCCCTACACCTTGGACACACATATAAATACATTGCTTCCTCGTGGTGATCGTGACACTAAAATTGATTGTTCCCCATTTGTCATATGATTTTATATCCACATTTAGGAGTTTCAGTTTATGAAGACTTGTCTTTAGACTGAGACCTCCTTAGAACTCTGTTGCTCATTAAAACCGAATACAAATAAAAATAAAAATAGTAAACTGAGATATATCAGGCTCTAAGCTTACTGTTAGATTATTTTCCACATGTGCTTCTTTCTCCAAATCTAAGAACCTTTTCCCACATTATGCTATTTAAGTCCCATGTGGAGCAGCACTGGATCATCATCATCATGTTTTTAGATTACTCACAGTGTGGAAACAGGCCCGTCGGCCCAACAAGTCCACACCGACCCTCCGAAGAGCAATCCACCCAGACCCATTCCCCTACACCTAACACTACGGGCAATTTAGCATGGCCAATTCACCTGGCCTGCACATCTTTAGACTGTGGGAGGAAACCCACGCAGACCCAGGGAGAATGTGCAAACTCCACACAGACAGTTGCTCAAGGCGGGATTTGAACCCAGGTCTCTGGCGCTGTGAGGCAGCAGTGCTAACCACTGTGCCACTGTGCCACCCTAAAGGCCTCACACGCCTGGACTTAGTGTATTGATGAATTCCTCTCCTCGGTGCTGCTCCTGATCTTTTCAAAACCCCAATTAGCGCCATCTTTTGAAAACTTTAGCCACAATACGCCTTTCCCCTCCAATATCCCTGATCATGGTATTATGTCTCCAATGCATGCCCATCTTGATCACAGTTATTTGTTTAAGGATAGAATTTAATGGTCCCTCCATTAAATGGAGGTTTCATTCAGAGGTGGGAGCTGAAAATCCCATTATCTTCCTGACTCCTGCAGTTCAAACTCCAGGTATGATTTGGAGATGCCGGTGTTGGACTGGGGTGTACAAAGTTAAAAATCACACAACACCAGGTTATAGTCCAACAGGTTTAATTGGGAGCACACTAGCTTTCGGAGCGAC
>NC_057715.1:93699508-93704851 GCF_004010195.1 Chiloscyllium plagiosum
TCAACCCCTCCCCCACTCACCTATTGTACTCTATGCTACTTTCTCCTCACCCCCACCCTCCTCTCTTTTATCTCTCCACCCTTCAGGCACTCTGCCTGTATTCCTGATGAAAGGTTTTTGCCCGAAATGTCGATTTTACTGCTCCTCAGATGCTGCCTGAACTGCTGTGCTTTTCCAGCACCACTAATCCAGAGCTGTAAATAACCATCATCTCTCAGGGACAGAAGTTTTCACTGTTCTTTGGGTTGGATTCCATGAGTGGCCACATATATCTGGATAAGTAGCAGAATCACATCAGCTCTCCTGGATCTGTGTGGTCAAGTTGCCACTGCTTTTCAGGCCAGGGATTATGTTCGCTGCCACAACTATTAAATTATTTCCCAATCTCGCTGATTTTTCTTTATTTCCATAATCAGGTTTCGAGTAAGTTTTGGTGTTGTTTTAGAATATAAGGACCAGGAGTAGGAGTAAATAATTCAGCCCCACAGGTCCACTATGCCATTTGATAAGATGATGGCTGACATCATCTCAGTCTCATCTCCACTTTCCTGTCTGCTCCCCATAACCCTTTAACTCATTTCCAATTAAAAACCTGTCTGTCCCCTCATGACTTTTATTCAGCGTCCCAAAGTCTGCTGCACTCTGGAGTAACGAATCTGCGAGGTTCAGGGGAGTAATTCCTCCTTATTGCTATTTTAAATCTGCCACCTTTTAGCCGAAGACTATGATCTCATTTTAGACTGCCTCACATGGGGAAACATCTGCTCTGCATCTATTTTGTTAACCTATTTTAACATCTTAAATACCTCAATTAGACCTCCAATCGTCCTTCTAAACTTGAGTGACTATAAGCCTAAACTGCTCAATCTCTCTTCATTATACAATCCTTTAATTAATGGAATTAATCTAGTAAACCTTCTCTGAACTATCTTCAATGCAATTACCTCCTTCCTCAAGTTAGGGACCAAAGCTGTACACAGTACTCTACATACAGTCTCACCAATTCTTTGCACAATTGCAACAACACTTCCCAACTGTTCTAGTTCTTTAGTAAAGTGGTCAACTTGTCAAGAGCTTAATCATAGCAAATGAAAAAAAGCCCAGTTAGGAATAAGTAAAACGTATGTATTTTCTTTTTAATTTCTCTTACTATTGCAAAGTTTACTTCCAGTGGACGTGGACCAACGAGATCTGAAGTTATTATACATCCTTCTATTGGGGGGTACTTCAGTCAGATGTGTGTCAAATAAATCTGGTCATTATTCAAAAATATTATGTGTGTTTTAAATCAAATAAAATGCAAACTACTTCAAAATAATGTTTCAGTCTTAAGAGACATACAATACGTTAAAATGCAACCAGAGTTCAGAACAGTTTAGAAAATGTCAAGTCATTTAGCTTGCATCTTATAATTATGTTGCTTTTTTTGTTATTTTAGTTTGCTTTTCTCTTCTATTCTTCTAGTACCATGGACCTAGCACATACATGTATAGGAACACCATACTATTTGTCCCCTGAGATATGTGCAAACCAACCATACAATAACAAAACGTAAGTGTAAGTTTGCTTTAAACAGCCCATTGCATTTTTTTAGTGCTTTGTAGCACAACCCGTGTTTTATGTCTAATTTTGGTTGGGTACACATTCACTTAAACCCAGTCACTCAAGACCAAGAAAATGCCTATACAGCATTGTAGGCTTCAACAGTTATAGGCTTGAGAGAGAAGCAATTCATATTTAGTGCTATCTTACTGCATATGACTGACATTTACATTTAAATGGTCTTCAGCAAGTAATAATAATCAAAGGGCGGCACGGTGGCACAGTGGTTAGCACTGCTGCCTCACAGCGCCAGAGACCCGGGTTCAATTCCCGCCTCAGGCGACTGACTGTGTGGAGTTTGCACGTTCTCCCCGTGTCTGCGTGGGTTTTCTCCGGGTGCTCCGGTTTCCTCCCACAGTCCAAAAGATGTGCAGGTAAGGTGAATTGGTCATGCTAAATTGCCCGTAGTGTTAGGTAAGGGGTAAATGTAGGGGTATGGGTGGGTTGCGCTTGGCGGGGCGGTGTGGACTTGTTGGGCTGAAGGGCCTGTTTCCACACTGTAAGTAATCTAATCTAATCTAATGACATTAATTTGGATGGCAGTGTGTGCTATGGGGAGGATGCTAAGAAGCTGCAGGATGACTTGGACAGGCTGGCTGAGTGGGCAGATACATGTCAAAGGAGAAAGTGAGGTCTGCAGATGCTGGAGATCAGAGCTGGAAATGTGTTGCTGGAAAAGCGCAGCAGGTCAGGCAGCATCCAGGGAACAGGAGAATCGACGTTTCGGGCATAAGCCCTTCTTCAGGAAGGGCAGATACATGTCAAATGCAATTTAATGTGGACAGATGTGAGGTTATCCACTTTGGTCTCAAAAACAGGAAGGCAGATTATTATCTGCATAGGGGCAGATTAGGAAAAGGTGAGTTGAAACAAGACCTGGATGTTATGGTGGAACAGTCGCTGAAGGTTGGCATGCAGGTGCAGCAGACGATGAGGACAGCTTATGACATGCTGGCCCCCATAGAGAGAGGATTTGAGTATAGGAGTAGGGATGTCTTGCTGCAGGTCCGTTATACAGGACCTTGGCGAGGCCACGCCATGCGTATTGTGTGCAGTTTTGGCCTCCTATTCTGAGGAAGAATATTTTTACTATTGAGTGAGTCCATCAAGGATTCATCAGACTGATTCACAGGATGGCAGGACCAACTTGAAGAAAGACTGATCGAATGGGCTTGTATTCACTGGAATTTAGAAGAATAAGAGGGGCAGATTGCACAGAAACATTGAAAATCCTGATGGACGAGACAGGCTGGATGCGGGTAAAATGGTTCTGATGTAGGGAAAGTCCAGAACTAGGGGTCATGGTCTAAGAATAGAGGGTTAAACCATTCAGAACTGAAATGAGGAAGAATCTCTTCACTCAGTGTTGTGAACCTGTAGAATTCTCTACCACAGAAAGCTGTTGGGGCGAGTTCACTAGATATATTCAAGAGGGAGCTGGAAGTGGCCCTTGTGGCTAAGGGGATCAAGAGTATGGAGAGAAAGCGAGAGTAGGGTCCTGAGATTGTGTGATCAGCCATATCATTTTGAATGGTGGTGCATGCTCAAAGGGCTGAATGGCCTGTTCCTGCACTATTTTCTGTGTTTCTATGTTTCTATCTGAATTTCTTTGACTGGAGGCAGCAATCTCCAACTGTGTTGATGCTTCAAAGAGAGCATGGAGACCATTCCATCAAGCAGGAAAATGGGGAGTGGGGTCCACCAGGATGGAGCCTCAGATGATAGCCCTGACAGCCATCTCGAGTTGCCCTTGAACTGAGTGGCTTGCTAGCCATCAGAGGACAGTTAAGAGTCAACCACATTGCATATGAATCTGTAGTCACATGGAGACCAGACCAGATAAGCATTGCGGGTTTCTTTCCTTAAAGGACATTAGTGAAGCAAATGTTTTTTTTAATTTCATGGTCACCATTACTGAAACAAGTTTTCAGTTCCAGATTTTCAGTCATTTGAATTTAAATGTCACCATCTGCCCACACTGGAGTTTGAACCCATGTGCCCAGAATATTAATTTGTGAGTATTGGTCTGTGACATTACAACCATCCTATTGTCTTCTTTTAATCTAGTCAGAAAATTATTTTTGGTGTTAAAAGGTGCTCTTGTGTTAGAAGGTTGCAATGTAAAAAAGCATTTCAGTTTGCTGAGTCATTTTGAATACAATATTTTGCCTTGAAACTTGTCACAAAGTGCAACTGTAAAGATAATGAGTCATTTAAATCCTCTCCTTCTGTTAAGTGTTTGATTCTTCATATAGCATGAATTTAAGTAGAACTTTCTTAGTTTTGGGCATAATCATCAGAGTATAGGCAGTAGCTGTAGTATTAGTTTGCAAAGATGATACAATGTCTTTTAAATACTTCTTGTCTTTTTGACTAATGGTAAAGCATATTTAAACAAAATATGTTTTAAAGAGAGACACAATTTCAACTATAAGCTGAGCAGTGTTTTCACCCAACTTTGTGTTTGCTTGTTTTGAAATGTGTATGTAAGTCAAGCTTTGTGAAAATCTTTGTAATAATTCATAATTATGTTCAACTCTATTAAAAAAGAGGAAAAGGAAAATATTATAGAGGAGAAGAATGAGGTATGAGATATTAGACTAGAAAGGATCAAGGTTAGTTACAAACAGGTGTTATCAATTATACAAGGAATGAACGTAGACAAGTCCCCTGGTCCGGATGGGATTTATCTGAGGATTCTCTGGGAAGCTAGGGAGGAGATAGCAGAGCCTATGGCTTTGATATTTGAGTTGTTATTGTCTACAGGTTTAATACCAGAGGACTGGAGGATTGCAAATGTTGTGCCCTTGTTCAAGAAGGGCAGTAGAGATGACCCAGGTAATTATAGACCAGTGAGCCTTACTTCTGTTGTAGGAAAGGTTTTAGAAAGGATTATAAGAGATAAGATTTATAATCATCTAGCAAGCAACAATTTGATTTCAGATAGTCAACATGGTTTCGTCAAGGGCAGGCTATGTCTCACAAACCTCATTGAGTTTTTTGAGAAGGTGACCAAACATGTACATTGGGTAGGGCAGTTGACGTGGTATACATGGACTTCAGTAAAGCCTTTGATAAGGTTCCACATGGTAGGCTGTTGGAGAAAATGCAGAGGCAGGGAATTGAGGGTGATTTAGCAGTTTGGATTAGAAACTGGCTTTCTGAAAGAAGGCAGCGAGTGGTGGTTGATGGAAAATATTCAGCCTGGAGTCCGTTTACTAGTGGTGTGCCACAAAGATCTGTTTTGGGACCACTGCTGTTTGTCATTTTTATAAATGACTTAGACGTAGGCATAAGTGAATGGATTAGTAAATTTGCAGATGACACTAAAGTCGGTGGAGTAGTGGACAGTGTGGAAGAATGTTACAGGTTGCAGGGAGACTTGAATAAACTGCAGAATTGGGCTGAAAGGTGGCAAATGAAGTTCAGTGCAGCTAAATGTGAGGTGATGCACTTTGGGAAGAATAACAGGAAGGCAGAGTACTGGGTCAATGGAAAGATTCTTGGTAGTATGGATCTGCAGAGGGATCTTGGAGTCCATGTACATAGATCCCTGAAAGTTGCCACCCAGGTGGATAGTGCTGTTAAGAAGGCATACGGTGTGTTGGGTGTCATTCGTAGATGGATTGAGTTCGGGAGCCGCAATATCCTGCTGCAACTATACAAAACGCTGGTGCGGCCACACTTGGAATATTGTGTACAGTTCTAGTCTCCATATTTTGCAAAGGATGTGGAAGTATT
>NC_057715.1:93705351-93720885 GCF_004010195.1 Chiloscyllium plagiosum
AGAAAGGCTGAGAGAGTTGAATCTGTTCTCATTGGCAAGAAGGCTCAGAGGGGATTTGATAGAGAGATACAAGATGATCAGAGGATTAGATAGGGTAGACAGTGAAAGTCTTTTTCCTAAGATGATGACGTCAGCGTGTACAAGGGGGCATAACTACAAATTGAGGCGTGATTGATTTAAGACATGTCAGAGGTAGGTTATTTACGCAGAGAGTGGTAAGGGCGTGGAATGCCCTGCCTGCTAATGTATTCAACTCAGCCACATTAGGGAGATTTAAACAATCCTTAGATAAGCACATGGGTGATTTTGGGATAGTGTAGAGGGACGTGCTAAGAATAGTTCACAGGTCAGCGCAACATCGAGGGCCGAAAGGCCTGTTCTGTGCTGTATTGTTCTATTTTCTATGTACTATAATTTAATCACAACAATTTATGCCTCAATATTATTGTTTGCCTTCATGTACATATAATCATTTTATATTTTTAGTGATATTTGGTCTCTCGGATGTGTCCTGTATGAGTTAGCCACTCTGAATCATCCAGTAAGTATAGTAATTATCAGACATAAAAGCAAGGGTACATATAGAGCATTTTAGTGTTCTAGAAAACTAACTTACACCATAAATTCAAGAATAAGGGTGTTAATATCTGTCAATATAAGCAATGTATGTGAGACATTGACGTATTACTCACTTAAGTGAGACAAGGAACTGTTTTAAATAATTAGACTTTACCCAAGTTGTACAAGTTACATAAAAGGGGATAACTGCTGGAATTTGGGGCAAAGGTATATGGTACATTTGCAAGTTTATATGCACTGGAGTAAATTTCTACATAGGTTCTCTCCTATATCTTTGGAAGAGTTGAAATAGTAAAGCTTGAAAAATGATCAAGTGAGTATGATGAGTGAACCCTTGGATATTTACTTCTTATCTCATTGCACTGTACAAAGATGTTACAGGTTTTGGAGTAAGCCAGGGTGCATTTGTTTGCAGCTTGTGAATCTTATACATTTATTTAATTGTGCTTATTGTATAGGCGGCAAGGTCAATTACATTGAGGGATCATCTCCAACTTTTTCCTTTTTTTAAAAATTCATTCACGGGATGAAGCTTTCAGTAGCTAGGCCAACATGTATTGCCTATCCCTAATTGTCCAGATGGCAGTTAAGAATAAACCAGTTTGCTATGGATCAGGAGTCACATATAGGCTAGACCAGGTAAGGATGGCAAGTTCCTTCTCGAAAGGGCTTTGACTTGCAATATAAAGGCTATCCTGCTCTTTTGTGTGGTATTGCCAGCATGAGTGCAAATAATTTGCTGCTTAAAACTGATTAGTATCCTACCTAATACAGCCCAATTCTAGAAGCATACATATGAGGCTGCCACAATCTGTAGACGATGGATAAGTCTAAACAAGGTATCAACATGGCAGACTACAAGGGTTAATAAATTCCAGGTGTGGCCTCACCAATTCCCTGCAAACCTGCAGCAAGACATCCTTGTTCCTGTACTCAAATCCTCTCCAGATGAAGGCAAACATGAGCTCCCAGACCTCATTACAGCCTTTGTTTGCCTTCAGCAAAAAAAATGAATTCCCTGGGTGGAGTCATAACCAGCACAAAGGACGATGGTAGTGCTCATTAGGGCCAATTATGTCAGTCCCAGGATATTGCTGCAGAAGTTCCTTATGATGGAGGTCAAGGTCTTACTATCTATTGCTGACTCATGAATGACCTCATCTCCAATTTAAGGTTAAAGTTAGGGATATTCTCCAATAATTCCATGGTGTTTGATACTGTTCACAACTGCTTAGATGTTGAAGTAATCCATGCCAGCATGCAGTATGACCCAGATAACAGCCCCAACAGGCCTGGGGTGAAAAGTGGAAACACCCATACCAAAAAGGTGCCAGGCAATGACCAACTCCAATAAGAGAGAAATTAATAATTTCCCGAACTGTATAAACATGGCTAAATCACCCACCATCAAACTCCTGGAGGGATGAGGTGGTCACCGTTGACCAGAACCCAAATTGGTCCAGCCAATAAATACACAAATATTAAAAGCAGGTCAGACACTGGATATTCTACATTGAGCACTTATCTTCTGATTATGGAAAGTTATTCTACCCTCCACAAAGTACAATTCAGGGGTGTGAGGGAGTGATCTCCAATTGGCTACTCTCCAACTACACTCAAGAAGCTTGACATCATGTCACTTGCTTCAATAGCACTTTGCCGATCACCTCTGTCTCAAATGCACCATGGCAGTAATATATACCATCTGCAAGATACACTGCAGCAACTCAGTGAAGCTTATTCCACAGCATCTCCCATGCTTACAACATCTAGTACCTAGCAAGGCAAGAGCACCAGCTGCAGGGGAAGACTGCACATATTTTATACACCATCCTGACTAGGAAATATACCACTGTTCCTTCGTCATTGTTGGATCAAACTCCAGGAATTCGATATGCAATGAAACTGTTGGAATAACTGCATGAGGACTGCAACAATTCAATTAGGTAGATTACTGCCATATTCTCATGGGCAGTTAGGAATGGGAAAATTATGCTGGCCTTGTTGAAGTCACCTTTAAACCGCTAAAAGCATGAAATAAAACTGCAGAAACCTTGGCTTTAACAGTGCTACCCACATTCCTGAAAATGAATAAAAGTAGACTCATTTGGATCATATGGCTCTTGTGGCAAAGAATTTGGATTTGAAATTTATCAGCTCAGTGAACAACAGATTTACTGCAGGGTTTGAATTTGTGAATTGGTAGATGCGATCTCACTAAAAATAAAATCCTTAGGTTGAATGTTTGAGAGGAGGTTGTAGTCCTGCTTTAGAGCTGAAAATGTGAGATGATCCTGTTCCAACAGGCATTCGAACCGTGATGTGGTATTTTTCTGTTGTGAGCCAATTAACAGGGTCAATGCGGCTCACTACCAAGAGCTGCCAATTCAGTCACAGGGCTGGCAGCTCAACAACTGTCTCAGTGCCACTGATTGAAGTTATCCAGTTATGAAGCTGCTTCACCAAGTATAGGGCACTTCATGCTGAGGTGCCAGCAAAGAGGAAAGAGTTTTCTGGCCGATAGCATTGGGGCAATTTGGATGAGCCCCATCCTAAACTGGTGGACAGCACAGTTGTTTCCTTGCTTGGGCCTGGGAATGGCCCTGTCTTCCCACCAAGGAAGGCTATTATCTCCTCTGACTTTAACCCCCCTCATCCCCTGTCCCAGTTGTGATGCGGAACTGTGCTGCTGAGGTTTCTGCCATTGGCAATATGCTTGGGCAACAGGAAGATATCAAATTTCCATTCCACTGCTTGCGCCATTTTTTCAGTCCTCTGCCATCCCTCCCAGAATGTTTAAAAGCTGGCATTGTTTTTTTTTCTGATTAGTTGTGGCTTCTAGGTGTAAGTGAGAATTAAAGTAAATGTAATTTCAGAATCATTGTTACAAAGAAAATAAAATGCCAAAAGCTTGGAATATTGAGGTTAATTATCTATTAATCACTTTATTGTGAAAATAATTTCATTGATTTTTTTTTCAGTTTGAAGGCAATAATTTGCATCAGTTAGTGGTGAGGATCTGTAGAGGTCGCTATGCCCCAGTAAATTCCAGATACACCTACGACTTGAGGATGTTATTAGCCCAGCTGTTTAAAGTAAACCCCCGTGATCGACCATCCATCAATTCAATTTTAAGGAAGAAGTTCTTGGAAAAGCGTATTAGAAAATACCTCAGCCCTGAGGTACGTTTTGGTTCTTCCAAATTTTATTTGGAGTATAAATTATTTGCAGCAGATTTGCATTAAGTTTTACCTAATACATGTTAATGAGTAAGAACTTTAATGAAAAATTGGGAGGTCCATAATCAGTGACATAACATACATGATATTTTATTGGAAAATATATTTAACATCTGGCTAAGTGTTATTATCTGCATCTTCAGAATAATTAGTTTTCAAACTAGAACTTTTGCAGCAATTGGAAGATTTAATTATTTAAAAACCTCCTATGAAAGAAATAATATAGCGATTCAAATCTTGATCCTGATCTTCATGGTTTTTGATATTTTTCTGCCTGTTAAATAAATAATATTGTCCATGTTTGCATATTTCTAAACAAAAATGCAGCTAATAAAGGAAGAATTTAGCCACACAGTCATTCATAGGAAGAAGTCGCCTGCGTCAAGATTTACAGCAGCCAGCTCACAATCAGGTTAGAACAAAGCTGATCTTAATGTTATACAAGGTGGCTGTATGAGTTAGCTAATACCCCACTATTGCCCCTTTTAAAGGAAGCGAAAGGTCATTGAGAGTAATTTTGACTTTGTGCATGACCAAATAAGAAAAAAACTTTGTTTGACATCATATGCGCGAGTGTTTCCTTCTCACAAATCTAAGAATTAAGAATCAAAATTTTCACCAGGTACTTTGGTCATCTGGGATTTCTTGTAGATCAACAAAGTATCTTCACTAATTTTTTGAATTTTTGATCTTTACATGCAAGCTCCAACAATACAGAAAGCTAAATATGAGATGAAGCAGCTACCAAGACCACTAATAAATAAAAAGCCACCACCAGATCATTATGAATGGAAAGCATTAGCAGTGGTCAACAGACCGAATATGAAGGTGCGATATAGTATAAGGAATATTTCTTTTCTGACCACTAGCATTGCTGAGTGTATTAATTGTCAGAAAGTATATTGCTGAAAAATCAGATGTGTGGCTGAAGCTTTTTATCCTGTGGTCGTCTGGTCAAATGCAAGAAGGTCAAATTTCACGCAATTTAACTACAGGTGATTGGTTGACAAATCAACACTGGCATTGACATGGAGAAAATGGTGGAGCTCTATGTGCTCCCTAAGCACCTGGTAATTCAAACAAGGTGCAAAGCCTGAAAGGATCACATCTTTGCAGAAAATGGGACTCATAGGGATATGCATTGCTTCTAGAGTTGACTTGCGAACCAAATGGCATTCTTTTCTGTTACGATAATTTGAAATTTGGCATTCTTGTATTTGTCCTGATGAGTGCAAGATGAAAATGTCGGCAGCATGTAACTTTCCAGTGATATACAGAATATCAACCAACTGTTTATCAGAAATTACCAGTCTTTCAGACAGAATGTGTAGAACACAGGATGGTGTGGTAGAATTATCTGCAGGAATTTCCAAAGCACATCAGCTGCTTAAAATCCATATCTGTTTTTGTGGATTAACACAGAAAGGTCTTTCTCTCCTCCTAAATCTCCAGTAGATATTAACTAATACTGTGTGTCAGTTTTTCTCAGTTGGCTGCTCTCTTGTCTCTTGGTCAAAAAGTTGTGGATTCAAGCCACTACTTGAAGTTTTGACAATATTAATTGAGTTATGTCCAGTGCATTGCTAATGGAGGTCTGTGCTCCATTACAATCCTGTGTTGCGACACAGAGTAAAGCCCCCCTCCCCCCGCTAATTTAAACAAGCAACACAAGATTTACCCCATGCTGTAATCTATGAAAATCCAAGAGGCAAAGAACTATCCCAAAAGTCACTATTTAAAGTAAAAATTAACAACTTTATATCTTAAATTCTAACAGAGAATAACTAACTAACAAATATTTACAACTCATTTATCTAAACCTATATTTTACCTTCCCCTCTACAATACTGGTCCGATAAAACCTCTGATTAAAATTTACAGAAAGATTCAAATTTCAAAACCAGCCAGCTGTCAAATCTTCTCTTTGTATCTTCCTCTGTAAATTTGCTCTCCAGGCCATTCTCGATGTTTTTTTTCTGTGCAAACTCCTTCTCCAGATAGGTACCTCTCAGAGAGTTCACTCTACATCTGTTGGTCTTTTGGGAGGTTTCCCTCAACTGTTCAGTTTTTTTTTCCGGTTTCATACCCCCAAAACATTGGATCTTTTCATTGGTTTTAATATCATCAAAATACCAAATTCAAACTAGATTAGAGTTTGGTATCTTGGGGCATAATTTAAATTGTTTGGCCAAATTTGAATTTGATTTTGTCTCACAGCAACCCAGTCAGTGCTAGCTATTCTGACCAAACATTACATTGTTACCTTGTTCCGGACTCTCTGTGCCTCTCTAAGTCCTTGCTAACTTTCAATTCTCTTAAACATACAGTACCCCTTACACCTTCATAACACCTGGCAGATGCTAATACTGGACAAGGCAGAGTGAAACTGTTTTGATGGACCCTAACCTTTTTTATTAATAACCACAAGGTCAATAACTGAATATTTTCAAGAAAGTGCCAGTGAATTTGGAGTGTAAACATTTTGTTAAACACAAAAAATGTGCTTCTGCTTCTAAACTGTCTGTCTCTCTCACGTGTGTGCACACACACATTCACACATAGACCCTGACTCAATTCTAGATTTTTATGAGTCTCTGTATATTCTTGTCACTAGGCAACAGCACAGGTTTACCCTATGTTTTTTTAATGCACTGAAATTACTAACTCCGATGTCTTCACTTCAATGGATATAAAACCCCATTAAAAATATACATAATTAAACAGCCCTCCAGACCTATGGGCATGAAGTGGATAAGAACAATTTTTAAAAATAAAATCAAAACTATATATCCCTCCTTATTAGCCCACAAAATACAAAATATAACTTAACTTTATAATTGTACATCACCCCAACACTTGCCCACCAGAGTAAAATGATGAGATGCTCTTTAGAGATATTTATATCTTTGTTTACAATCTCCTTTTATCATGATTTATGTTTACTAATGTAGATTTTACTGTAGCAATAACAATGTACTTGAATCAAATATACAAGGACTTTGCAAAAAAATCATATGCTACACAAGTCCATTTTGATCATTGCTTTCCTCAAATTTACTCTTGATAAAGCATCTACTATAATAATGTTTGTCTTTTGCTGCTACACGAATCATTTTTAAATTGTACAATTGTAACATTAATCTCTTGTAAGGTAATCTCAGGTTTTTGCTATGAAACTTTGCTAGGAAAGTTGCAAACATGAAGAAAGAAGCGGAAAATAAATAGAGTAATTTAGATCTATGTGAATGCATAAAGTATAGTTATTAAGATTACCAAGTGGATTTATAAAGGGTCTGATTCCATGCTGTACATCTCTCTGACTTTATGATGTAGTGGCTATAACAGAGATATGCCTCAAGAAGGACAAGATTGTGTGTTAAATATTTTTCAATACAAGGTGGTCAGATAAGATAAGGAAAAGAAAAAAATGGAAGATAGATGGTGCTTCAGCTAAGGACTGTGTAGTAGTGCTGCAGAAATAGGATGTCTCAGAGACTCAAAGAACAGAATCGATTTGGCTAGAAATTTGGAACTGAAAGTACAATTATGTTGTTTGATTTATTCAATAAATCAGCAACTAGTGGAATGGCTGTAGAGGAACAAATCAGCCAGGAAGTGCAAAGATTACAGAAGTGCAAAGATTATAGATTAGTTATAACTGAAAATGTGTTCAGGAAAATCTTCTGCAGCAGTACCTGACCAATCCAACAACATGAGAGTCACTGCGAGATCTGGTTCTTGGGAATGAGATGGACCAAGTAGATCAAGTGTCAGTGGGAGATCATATAGTGATAGTGATTATTGTATCATAATGTTTAGGATGACAGTGGAAAATGACAAAGATCATTCCAAAGTAAGAATAATTAACTCGGTGAAGCTGACTTCAATGGAACAAAAACAGATCTGGGTTGAATAACTGAAACCAAAACTTGGTGGGAAAAAACAGTAGCCAATCAATGGGCTGCATTCAAAAAGGTGGTTCAGACACAGTCAAGGTATATTACTTTAAAAGAAAATGTAGAGCAAACAAACCAAGAGCTCCTGAGATGAAAAATGAGATAGAGATTAAGATTAAGAAGGAAAATTGTGTCAGGTTGAAAATGTAACTGAGAACCAGAGAGGAATATATAAGGTGCAGAAGAGAGATGAGAGAAACAAATAAGAGTAGCAGAGAGGGATTATAAAAAAAAGAGTAGCAACCAACATAAAAAGGAATCCTAAAGCTTTCTACAAGCACATAAACAATAAATGATTGAGAAATGGAACAGTATGGCCAGTGAGGGACCAGAAGGGGGATTTATACATGGATGTACGAGCCATGTCTGAGGTGTTAAATAAATACTTTGCATCAGCCACAACTAAGAAAGAAGATGATCTCCAGACCATGGCGGCTCAGGATGCAACTCAATCCCTAGATAGATTTAACATTGAAAAGGAGGAGGTTTTGAGCAAACTGTTGATATAGTACTGGGACTGGATGAAATGCAGTCAAAAACAATGAAAGAAGTTAGAGTGGAGATTGCAAACGCACAGATGGTAATCTTTCAATCTTCCCTAGACTCAGAGATGATGCCACAGAACAGGAGAATTGCAACATATAACACCCTTGTTCCAAAGAGTTCATAAGAATAAACTTACCGTAAGGATAAAATGATTAACTTCAGTAGTAGGGAAACCACTTGAATAAACTTTTTAGTATAGACTTAATAGTCACGTGGAAATATCTAAGTTAATTAGGAAAAGACAGCATGGATTTAAGGGAAGATTATGCATAACTTACTTACTGAAGTTCTTGAAGAGGTCACAGAGTTGATGAGGTAATGCTGTTGATATGGTGTACATGGGCATCGAAAAGACATTTGATACAATGCCACACAAAAAAAGAAAAGTTACAGCTTATATATAACTTGGTTTTGGGTTGGTATTGGGATGCTTTCTTTTTCTGATGTACGTTAACAATCTTGATCTATTGGAATATTGGAGGCAGTTTACAAGTTTGCAATGATCTGACATTGGAAGCATAGTAAAATTTAAGGAGGAAAGTGTAAAATTACAAAAAGGATTTGATAAGTTAGTGGACAGGGCACACAAGCATCAGATGATGTTCCATGTGAAGAAGTGTGATGAAGGAGCAGCACTTCATACGCTCCTGATTTTGAATAAACCTGTTGGACTATAACCTAGGGTGTTGTATGACTTCTGACAATGGAGATTGTGCAGAAGATGTTAATTGAAAATGGCTCCAGAGAGGAGACACTTTAGTTTTGAAGATAGATTGGAGAAATTGAGATAGATCTCCTTGGAGAGGAGGAGGATGAGAAGATATTTCATCAGTGTTTGCAAAATCATGAGCAGGTGTTGGAATTGTCAGGGAAAAACTGTTCCTTCTCATAAAAGAATTGAGAACAAGATGGCAAGATAATTTGCAAAAGAAGCAAATACGATGTGAGAAAACACAGCAGAGAGTTAGGTTCTGGAATGCAATGCCTGGATGTGGATTGGGTGACTGTGTGAACAGAAACAATGGGCAGAGTCTTCCAGCCTGAATGACATGGGCAATGGTGAGTCAGTTGAGAAAGATGGTGAAATTAGAGCAAGGAGATTCTCAACATCGAGAAAAGTAAATCTGATTCTGCAGTAAGTTTTGAATGGTGAGACAAGAATCTCAGTGGAGAGCAGTGACAGGCTTGTTTGCATGATATTAGTATCTCATCTTGCCTCATTGAGCTCATTAATAGAAATTAGATGACCACAATTTGTGACATCAAAGTCAGAGTGAGTATCTGGCAGCTCCAGGTAGCTGTTCACTCATCTGGGCTTCTATCTTGGACAACACTCATCAATATCTCAGGTTATACTCCATGGGCAGCGACTGCCCCCTACTCATTTCCATCCATAGTGGATGGCATTGAACACACACTGGGTCTACCCTCATGGTCCATGTCTGATCTACTTGTCATACAGTCCCCCAATTAAATGCTGCACCTTGGAGCTGACCAGCACCTTTCCCTATCACATTGCTGCGAGAGTCATGTAGCCATCTCATGGATTGGATAATGAACATCTCAAGTCTCCTTGCTTGCTCTATCAATGTTCACTCACACTGAACCTACTTGGATACTCATAGCATTTTCACTTTACTGTAACTTCTTGAACTTAAAGGCACACATAACTTCTGTAATGTCTGCTGTTTTGTGCAGACACAAAGCCAGGAAACTTGTCATGGTTGTCAGTGAAATAACTCCACAAAGGTCAGTATCCCATCATCAACTCACCCTTTATTTACATGTGGAGAGTCCTTGACACTGATCAAGCTCCCTCAGAGCCAGCTCTCAAAGGGAACAGGATGCCTGACTTTCTGTTAGCCATATTAACAACCCCAATCAGAGAACTCATATTCTTTGAGTTCACCTGGTTGACTTCATTACAATCATTACCGTCAGCAGTGATCAGTTAGGGAGGTGGACATGTTGCTGTATGGCACAGTGCTACATGGTCAGGAGTTCTATGTCACTGCAGTCCACTCACAGCCCTGCAGGTCTAATGCAATCAGTCAGAGGATATGTGGTAGGTCAGTCAGGAGTTGCAACAAGTTCAGGGGTCCTGTCATTTATTAGTTGGGCCTGTCAGTCCAATTTGGTCATTGGTGAGCCATGGCCAGTCCTGAAGATCAGCTCAATGAATGTCAAGGGGTATTATTGAGGTCTACTATTTTGGTAGAAAAGTTGGGGAAGTCTCTTGTAAGAATTGGAGGCAGCGTACTGGGATACAGAGTGGACAGTATTGTGAAGGGGGTAATTCAACATATATGGATGGGAATGATAGGGCATTGGAGGTCATTGATTACACTGGGTTGGGGGTCATTGATGTCACAACCATCCTGCCTTATTATGATGGAAACATATTATTTACATCACTTTTAGTTTCTAGTCTTTCTCCCTTATTATTTTGACTTGCTTGTTTATTCCCTCATACCTTTCTCAACCATGGATTGTTTATTCCTCTGACTTCCTTATTGATTTCCATACAGTCATTTTCCCACATATAACTGTCAAGGTGAGATACCGTAGGTACCTAGCAGAACTGCTGCTTCTTGGATCTTTGGTACTTAATGCTTTTCTAAATAAATCTTAAAGGTTAACATAAAACTGATTTGGAATCTTTGCATAATTATGATTTCCCACATAATCTCAAACTATTTTATTCAATTTCTGTAATCAGTAATCTGTAATCTGTAATCACTGTAATCAATACCTTCGAGTATTTCTTTTTCTCTTGCAAAATCTACAAATGTCTGTGTGAGTTTATTTCTTATAGTCTGAAACATTAACTGATAAGTTTCAGGAATGAACTTATTAGCATTGAGTATTGCCCTTTGAACCACGCCATAGTCTGGAGATTGCTCCTCTGGCAGACTAATGTATGCAATTGTACAAATCAGGACACTTTGTAACATTAAGATCCAAACATCTTTTGGCCAGTTTGACTTCAGAGCCAACTTTTCTAATGAGGTGAAAAATATTCAACTCCATCATCTACAAATATAGGCTCGAAGCAAAGATTTTCATTTAAATCAAACTCTTCTGAAATCAGGATTACCCTTTAAACTGTGCTCTCTTCTTCCTTCACTCTGTGTTTTTCTTTTGTCAAGTCATATGTCTAATTTCTCTCTCTCACTGTGGAGTTCAAGTCTTTTGTATTTCTCTTTTTTCTCTCATATGCCAACTTCATCTTTTTTTTCTATTACTCTTTGATTTCTTTTCTCTCCAGTTCAAGGTATTTTCATTTAAAACTGCATCTTAGCTAATTTGAGCTGTGACATCTTAATTCTAGGTTTCTCTCCTTTTAATTCTAAATGCTGGGTAATCACTTTAATCATGAACCCCTTTCAAGACTCTGCTCTTATTTCTGTCTTCAAATCATCTACTAATTCCTGAATCATAGAATGAAGCTTTATTGCTGGAACAGCACAGCAGGTCAGGCAGCATCCAGGGAACAGGAGATTCGACGTTTCGGGCACAGGCCCTTCTTCAGGCCCTTCCTCATTCCTGAAGAAGGGCCTGTGCCCGAAACGTCGAATCTCCTGTTCCCTGGATGCTGCCTGACCTGCTGTGCTGTTCCAGCAATAAAGTTTCAACTTTGATCTCCAGCATCTGCAGACCTCACTTTCTCCTGAATCATAGAATCCCTACAGCGAGAGAGCAGGCCATTCTGCCCATTGAGTCCACACTGATCCACCGAACAGCATCTCACCCAGATCCACCCCCCACCACACCCTGTCCCTATAACCCTGCATTTCCCATGGTTAATCTGCCTAGCCAGCACATCCATGGTTAATTTGAGCAACTTAGTATAGCCAATCCATCTAACCTGCGCATCTTTGGACTGTGGGTAGAAATCCACACAGCCACAGGGAAAACATGCAAATTCCACATGGACAGTCACCCAAGGGTGGAATCAAATCCAGATCCCAGGTGCTGTGAGGCAGCACTGCTAACCACTGGGACATGGTGCCTCAGGGTTTAGATTCGGTAAGAGATTTCAAATAATCCATTTTATACTCCTAGCAAAGTCTTAAAACAAACAAAGCTATTTTAAAATTCCAGCTCATGTAATATAGTTCACAGCAGCTCCTGTTCTGATGCCCAATAACTCCACCTACCCATTTCTTTAAGGATTCAAGGATCTCTCTTAAGTGTAAGGATTCTTGATTCCAGATGGTGCCGCACTGTGTTACAATCTCAGTTGATGTTAATACTGGACCAGTCAGATACCAGAATAAACTTTGCATGATTGACACTAACCTTGACTTTTATGTGTACATAAAAATACAAAAGATTACAAAAGATATATTACAGCTAAAGTTACAGCACCTGTCAGATATATCATCCTTTGGAACAGATGTTAACCTTTGGATGTAACTGTGTTCTGATAAATTCAAGCAATAAAATAAATCGCAGATGTTAGTTGAATGTTTACATATCCATGCCATTATCCTGGTTAACATTCCAAACTAATATGATCAAATCATTCATTTCATTGCTATGTATGGATCATGGTGGAGGCAAAATGGTTGCTATGATAGACAAGAACAGTTTTACACTTCAATGAAAATTCATTGTATGTGATATTTAGTTTTTTCACTCCTGTTTGAGAACATTACATCCAAAAGGACACTTTGTTATGTGTTCTCTGGGGTGTGGGGTATTATCCATGCTCTTACCATCATAATAAAACAAAAACTTCATCATAGTCTGTTTCAGATGGAAGTTCAACAAAGATTATTTCCTGCCATTGAGAAATGGGTAATTTTAGTTGTTTCAGATCTGTCTATATACTGAACATGGAATACAGACATCACTTAAAAATAAAATCCATGATAACAGTTTCCAATTTTATAAAATACTTTCTTTAGCAAATTAGCAATCAGTTGGCTGCAGCGCCCAGGATCGAAGGCCGGTATGAACACTATCATGGTTATCTAGATCACATGGAGAGAAGACCAAACGACCTCATACCTCCACCTGTGCCTCATTATAACAACCAAATTGAAGATTACAGACAGAAAGTGAATCATGATCCACTCCATTGGTAATCATCTGAATTTTATTCCTATTGTATTCATAAAAAAAGTGCCAGTGTTTTTGTCGATTAATACTATACTGCATTTTGGAAGCAAACATTTTTAATATTAGTTTTTATATATTAGACACCAGTTGCATACAACTGTCAATTATAAATATAGATGTATAAATGTTTTGATCATTTTCAGCAGATTCCTAATGGAGATAAGTTTGCCAACATTTTCACAAAATAATTGGTCTCAGTCCATTTGATTAATGCTAGGGAGAAACTTGCTTTGAAGCTAACATCTGGGTTCAGAAATGTCCCTCAGAGTTTTAGCTCCCTGTCTTTGGGAAATGAGTAACTCAGGGAGTTGGTAGTGGTGGGTAAGAAGCATTGTTATACCATTCAGTGAAGTGTGGCCTGGTACTTTGACTTTTATTATACATCATACTAATTTCAGTGAAGAATATTTGTAGAGGGAAACAATACACAGTTTGTGACAAAATTAATTTGATTAACGTTGAAATGAAGATAATGTTATTTTATTGAGGTTAGAGAGAGCAAGTAACAATGAAGACCAGTACCTGTGTGAAACCTTAGTAAACATCATTGTTTATTTCAGGCCATATGCTGTGCATGAAGAATACATTCAGAGAAAATTGGAAGCACAAGAATATAAGATAAAAGCAGAAAAACAACTGGTCAGTGGCTGCATTGAAAGTTTAATCATAATCAAGTTGTCTTTGTTTATCAAAAGAATTTTTGTCACCTGGGTTTGTTGTATATGTTCCATAGGGAATACGTCCTCGCTCATCAGACCATTATGAATATACTCCAACTCCAGATGTACAGGCTAGACAAAGTGCTAAGCAGCAAGCTAGGAAAAAAGGAGCAGCAGATGAGGTAAATTACTTGATGCTTTAAAACAGATTTACTTTAGCTAAAGACGGAGTAAAGCAGAGAATTATTTTATCGTTCTTTCATGAGGTGTAAGCATCACTGGCTGGTTGGACATTTATTGCCCATCTCTAATTGCCCTTCAGAAGGCAATGGTGACCTGGCCTGCTTGAATTCCTGCAGTCTTGAGAGTGTAGGGACATGCACAGCGATGTTAGGAGGGAAATTCCAGGATTTTGACTCAACAGCCCTGGCATTCCTCAAACCCAGATATTAGACTTTACTATCCTTCCAATACCATTTCAAGGCTCGAGCTACCAGCAGTAGATGTAAGACCAGTCAGAGATGGCTTTTCTTCTCACCATTGCCAATTCACCATTTTTGGTGACTTAGTCTTATCCTGAGTCAAGCTGGAATCCAGTCATAATATTTAATATTTTGAAGAGTCAAAATCATTTAACTTAATTTACATTTTCAGAAAGGACATAGTCTGCTCACCCAATCTGAAAATATATCTTTTGCACCTAAATGAGAAGAGATGTTTTTGCAAAACATTAACTTTTTTGTTTGCTAGGAATATTGTCAGCGACTGAAGGAAATAAGGCAGCAATATCAGCATGAAGTGAAAGAAATTAAGGGAAAAATGGAAATAAAAGAGGTATGACAGAAATGGAACTAGTTGGACATACACAACATTGATGTGACACTTTCTAATTATTGTAGAGATCATGGTCAACCATAGAGCACTAGCTTAATGACATAAACTGAAATGCCAATATATTGTGTCACAGGATAGTAAGACACAAGTTAGTGCCCGTGATCCTAATCACATCATTGATTCTAATTAGTGTAACTTTTTGGATATTTTGTAATTGACCAGTACAGAGACATTATTCTACACCTCTGAGGCTGATGGGACTTAAGCCCAGGCTTCCTGGTCCAAAATAGGGACACTGCAATTGCACCACAAGAGCGTCTTGAAGTAATTTTGTTTTCTGCCTTTACACTTGGGTTACAGCTGTTATCCAGCCACATTTACATTTATAGTATTACTATTGAGCAACACTCAAACTGGCCAGATTTCAGAAGCAGGGCTTGAATATACGGAGGAGAAAGTGAGGTCTGCAGATGCTGGAGATCAGAGCTGAAAATGTGTTGCTGGAAAAGCGCAGCAGGTCAGGCAGCATCCAGGGAACAGGAGAATCGATGTTTCGGGCATAAGCCCTTCTTCAGGAATGAGGAAAGTTTGTCC
>NC_057715.1:93721360-93747567 GCF_004010195.1 Chiloscyllium plagiosum
GGGAGGAAACCGGAGCACCCGGAGGAAACCCACGCAGACACGGGGAGAACGTGCAAACTCCACACAGTCAGTCGTCTGAGGCGGGAATTGAACCCGGGTCTCTGACGCTGTGAGGCAGCAGTGCTAACCACTGTGCCACCGTGCCGCCCATGAGGTTTGGAGGTGGCGGAAATGATGGCGGATGATGCGCTGTACATGGAGATTGGTGGGGTGGTAGGTGAGGACCAGCGGGGTTCTGTCCTGTTCACAAATGATGAACTCGGATTTCAGCAGTTTCCTCATTCCCCCTCCCCCCACCTTGTCTCAGTTAAATCCATCGAATTCAGCACCGGCTTCCTAACCTGCAATCTTCTTCCTGACCTCTCCGCCCCACCCTAGTCTGACCTATCGCCCTCACCTTGACCTCTTTCCACCTATCACATTTCCGACGCCCCTCCCCCAAGTCCCTCCTCCCTACCTTTTATCTTGAATATACGGGTCTGATTCTGAGTGAATAGATAGAAAATTGGAAATTCAAATGGACAGTTTCTTTCCAATTGAAATCCTGTGAGAAAGCCCCTAACAGCCAGAAAATTTCAAGTGTTCTGACCCAGTTAAGCTTAATAGTTCCTCAGGAAAGGACTAAAAACTTAGTCTATCGCTATTAAAATGAACCTTTGAACAATCAGTGACACCCAACCAATCCCCTATCTCATGACCCCTGACTTAGATGACCAGACACCCCAGCATGCCAGACTTACTCCTTTCCCAGACCTGACCCCATTGCCCCAACATACCCCCAAACCCGGGCTATACACGACACCTTACCCCCTTCTGGCCTGACACTCTGGATCTGAAGCCCACCACCCAGACAACTATCAATCACTGACAACCCCTAGCCTGACCTCCCATGACCTCTGGCATACTAGCCCATTACCCATCTGGCACAGCTTTCATTCTGTTCCCAGCCTAATACAACCAAACAAGCTCTCATCAAACAGAACTGGCACCCTCAACTCCAAATATCTTACTGCAAGACCAGTCTCTGGTCTCTCCCACCAGTGTCCAGGCCCAAACTGACAGTGCACATTCTGGTGCCCTCCCATCAGACCGCTCCCACCCTGACTCCTCACCTGGCCCTTTCTGGCACCCTAATCACCTTATCTAACTAGTAACCTACCTTCTTGTGCACCTGGCAGACCACCTATTACCTGGCACCTCCTCACTTACCATAGACATATACCTGTCAAAATGGGTCTGGGAGCCTTCTCAGTGGAGAACCCGATATATGGCAGAAACTCACATTAAAAAAAGGATTGTATCTTGACCTGTAATGCTCCTCTTCTGATGAGTGGACTTTGTCCCACTTTCTTCTAATAGATGAATTCTGGACAGGCCAGATATGGAGTGTCTGACTGCAAAAGTCACCGACATGGAGCTCCCTCCTTCTTGACCTCTCTGCTTGCCTGATGTGTAGTAGCCCTCAGATTAAATCACTACTATCACCAGCTGCCTGTCTCTGAGAGTGCAGTGCGAGGTTTCAATAATACTTTGGTGACTTTATATAGTTACTATACTGAGTTGAATATTTTTCTCATTCTATGCTTTTTTGTGGTTCTTTTTTATATTCCTACAATGCTTTCGATATCTGTTGTTTCAGAATTTTGCTGCCTTCCTTCTTCATTCATTAATTTCTCCTCTTCTGCTGATCTCTGTCACCACGTACAAATTCAGCTGGGCCAGAATCCATTGGAGTTTAGAGGAATAAAAAAGTGATCTTTTTGAGATATCTTGAGAGGAGTTGACAGGATGGATGCTGAAAGGATGTTTTCTCCTGTAGGAGAAACTAGAAATACTTTAAAATTGAGATAAGGAGATTATTTTCTCAGTGTTTTGAATCTTTGAAACTCTTTCTGAAAGAGTAGTTGCAGCACAGTCATTGAATATATCTAAAGCAGAGATTCAAATTCTTGAGTGACTCAAATTGAATTCAGAGTGTGGAGTTAAGGCCACAATAAGATCAGCCGTGACCTTATTGAATGGCAGAGCAGGCTGTAGGATCTGAATGGCTTACTCTTTTTCCTAATTCATATGTCCATGTGCTGAGAAAGAGAGCCACATGAATAATTCATGGGGTCCTTTAAGGACATTCAAAACTGTTGAATTACCGAATAGATCATAGAATCCCAACAATGTGGAAACAGGTCCTTCAGCTCAACAAATCCACACTGACCCTGTGAAGAGCAACCCACCCAGACCCATTCCCCTACCCTATATTTTCCTTTGACCTAACCTACACATCCCTGAACACTACGGGCAATTTAGCACAGCCAGTTCACTTAACTAGCATATATTTGGATTGTGGGAGAAAACCCACGCAGACACTGGGAGAATGTGTAAACTCCACACAGACAGTCACCTGAGGTTGTAATCAAATCTATGTCCCTGGCGCTGTGAGGCTGCAGTGCTAAGCACTGAGCCACCATGCCGCCCCATGCACATTTCCTCTTTCAATCTATTAAAGCTAAATAAAATGGAGTAAAATGCCTGATGAGAAAGGGCCTGTACGATTTTTATGGACTTCATTAATAACAACATGAATTCTACTGCAAAACATCAGACTTAAATGAATCATGTGCTTTTTTGCGTGGGGAATTTAACCATATTTGGCTGAGGGTCTTGGGCACATGCTTTGCAAACCTATTTGTTAAACTGCCTACACATTGTAACACCATTGAAGGTGGTTCAGGAAAAAGTACAGTCTTACTCTGCCTACAAAAAACACTTGCCAAATTATGAGGTACTTTTGAGATCAGAATATTAACATTTGTGAAATGTGGTGGGTGAATCCACCTTTAAAACTCTCAATGTAAATAAAAATAATGTGCATTGCTCCTGTTCTAGCCAGATATTTTCAAACTGGTGAGAAGATATAACTAATGAACATATGGCTTTTGTGCTTCTTTTTTGCGCATGTGTCCTAGAATCATCCTGGTATATTAGCTGAGACATACCATATTGAAAAAGTGACTGAGCTTCAGGAACAAAACAAAGACAAACAGCCTCATCAGGTACTACAGCTTACTATCACAAATGGTATGATATCGCCTCCAACCGGGTATTTTGCCCAATGTAGCAATGCTTATGTTAACCCTCATAATATAAAAATCTGGGCTTGAATATCGTGCTGTTAAAGAATCCAAACAACATGTATGACAGCTAGCTATTGTATGTAAATATTTCCTTTTTCAGACACCTAATTGTTTTGTCTAATATTAAGCTAGTGGATTATGACAAAGGAGCAAGCTTTCAGTAGCATGTTATACTTCAAGTGGTTCAAGGTAAGATGGAAGATGAAACATTTCTACCCTCAGGTCACATGCTGTAATACAATGATGACATCATGGGCATGTCTCTTAAAGGCACACTGACCTCAAAAATGTGTAATGCCACACAAAAACAGAAATTGCTGGTGAACACAGCAGTCTGGCAGCATCCGTGGGAAGAAAGCAGAGTTAATGTTGTGAGTACAGTGACTCAAAACTGATCACAGCTAGGAAAATGTAGTATTTATGCTAAAGAAGAGATTGGGGGTTGGGGAGGAGATGTAAGCAGATAGGTGGAAATGGAGCCTAGGGTGAACGAGAGAGAGAAAGAGAGAGATATGAAAGGAGTAGACAGACGAGAGGATTATTGATGATAGGTGAGGACAGAACAGAAACTGAATAAATGATAAGGAGAGCTAAAGTAGGAGACAATGGGTCGGCTATGCTGAAAGCAACCCATGTCATGGCAAGACCCAGGTGTGGGGTTGGGTAAAATACATGAAGGGACAGAATCAGGTTATTGAGCTCAAGATAGAGTCCTAGAGGTTGCAGGGTCCCCAAGCGGATGCTGTTCTTTGACCATGCACTGAGGTTAGCTGGAGCACTACAGCAGGCTTGTGACAGAAATGTTGGCAGCGGAATACGGTGGTGAAGTGGCTGGCAACTGGAAACTCAGGGTCATGTTTATGGACAGAACATGGGTGTCACCCAGTCTGTCTCCCCAGTGTAGAGGAGATCATACTGTAAACAGTGAATACAATATACTACATTGAGTGGTGCAAGTAAATCCCTGCTTCACCTGGAAGGTGAGTCTGGGGCTTTGGATAGTGAGGGGGGGAAATAAATGGGCAGGTATTACACCTGCTGTGATTGCATGGGAAGGTGCCATAGGGGTGTGGAGAGGTGTTTGGAGTGGAGGAGAGGTGGACCAGTTTTCCTTGTTCTCTGATGCTAAAGTGCCATACTTCTGCTCAGGGCATCTCCTCATCAATATGTGTATCAGGTCACAAAGATAGATTGTGCATTGCATTATTCCCTGTGCATTGATTTTTGTTGCAGCAGTGAGATGAATATCTGAAGGTTTGTAATGTATCTTTAAAGGTTGAACTGTCCATTTTAATTGATGCTTTACTTCAGAACAACATTAGGATATGATTCCACATTCTATCGTGTGCAAGGTTGATTTTTATAGTAAACATGTTCATTCTTGAGATGTGAGCAGAGACTAGATTCCCTACAGCGTGGAAACAGGCCCTTTGGCCCAACAAGTCCACACCGACCTGCTGAAGCGCAACCCACCCAGACCCATTTCCCCTCTGACTAATATACCTAACACTATGGGCAATTTAGCATGGCCAATTCATCTAACCTGCACACTTTTGGAATGTGGGAGGAAACCGGAGGAAACCCATGCAGACACGGGGAGAATGTGCAAACTCCATACACCGTGCCGCCCACAAGGTGGCACAGACAGCCATTCTCCCCCCCTCTTGTGTTAAGCCAGCTTCTTGGAGAACAGCAGTCAGGTTTACTCCTTTGACAGTACCTTTCCAATCCACAACCTTTACTGCCAGGAAGGACAAGGACAGCAGACGGATGGGAATGCCACAACCTGAAACTTCTCCTCCAAGCCACATACCTGACTTGGCGCTATATCACTGTTGCTTTCATTTGCTGTAACACCCATTCAAATGACATTGTGGCTGTTCTTAGTCCCCATGGGCTGCAGTGGTACAAGAAGGCAGCTCACCCCTATCTTCTCAAGGGTAAGAAAGAATGTGTACAAATGCTAGCCTAGCCAGCAATGCCCACATCTCATGTGGGCAAGATGTCATGTTTACAGTGTGGGTACTGGTGATTCAGTTACTGCAGGCTGATATGAATTTGTGGCTAGAAGTTGTGAAAGCAGTTCTCACCTCAGGACAAACCTGAAAGGTACATGTTATTTATTTTGATTGTTAATTCTACCAGGAATATAAACTTGCAAAAACACTCTCTGTAATATTTGTTCCAAGCTTTTAGATGAAAATATTAGTGACATTTGCTTGTATAGAAATGACACTCATTATCCCTGCATCTTAAAAGGGACACAGTGTGACGGTGCTACTTCTTTAACAAGGATACGCTGTCCTTGGGATTTTTTCAGAGTGGTCGTAAAAGACGCAGATTCCGAAAAGTCTAAGTTGAAGGACTTTAGGGCCAATTTGATTATAGCTAGCAGATACTGCCTCAAGAAAAACGCTTTCAAGTTTTAAAAATCACGTACAATAAAGGGGAGTGGCCTGTGCTCCCAGCTCAGCTTTGCTTTGGTTTGATTTGGTTTTGGCTGTCAGTTAAAACAAAAAGCTGTTGGTCCCAATGAAGCATTTTCATGCTGGTCCTCTCACTCTCTCTGACATCTTTTGGAATATTGCGTGCAATTCTGCTCTCCTTCCTATTGGAAGAATGTTGTGAAACTGCCAGCACCCGGCCCAAACCCTTTCTTTTCATATACCCATCTAGATTTCTTTTAAATGTTTCAGTTGTACCAGCCTCCATCACTTCCTCTGGCAGCTCATTCCACACACGCACCATCTTCTGCGTGAAAAAGTTTCCCCTTAGGTCCCTTTTATATCTTTCCCCTCTTACATTAAACCTATACCCTCTAGTTCAAGACTCCCCCAACCCAGGAAAAAGACTTTGTCTATTTATCTGAGCTATGCCCCTTATGATTTTATAAACCTTTATAAGGTCACCCCTCAGCCTCCGACGTATCAGGGAAAACAGCCCCCAGCCCTAATCAGCCTCTCCCAACAGCTCAAATCCTCCATCCCTTACAACATCCTTGTAAATGTTTTCTGAATCCTTTCAAGTTTCACAACATCCTTCCAATAGGAAGGAGAACAGAATTGCAAGTTGGGATATCTGGTCAGCATGGACGAGTTGGACCAAAGGGTCTGTTTCCGTGCTGTACATCTCTATGACTCTATGACTCTCCTATAAGACCCTCTGTGATTTTTTTTTTCCTTTTGTGTTAAGGGGTGTTTATGGGGATTGTTGCAAATATTTGGAACAGCATCGTTAGGGTGGGATGATCTGTTGGGTTTCGGATAGGTTATGTTATTCAGTATTCTGTTCTCTTTTGTTTGTGTTTCATTCGGCAATCTTGTAAATAAATTCTGTTTTCTTTAAAACTATGTGGTTGGACAAACAGCATGTCTCCTAGAATATCTGTATTACACCTGCTTAAAACAACTAGCAAAGTTAGGGTCTGGCCGCTTCCTTAAAATGTTTTGAGGAGGTCTGGCCTGGTCAATAACAACAGGAATATAGGACCTCAAAGTAGTATCCCTTTTAGCAGTGTGCTCAGTGTGACCATAGCTGCTCTGTTTGTGATCTCAACTCCACTTTCCTGTCTACCCTTCAAAATCCTTGATCCTCTTGTCTATCCAAAGCCTAAATAACACAATCCTGAATAAACTTAAAGACTCAACCTCAATTATGTGCTGAGAAAGAAAATTCCACATTCTTATGATGAAGTGTAATGTGGATAAATGTGAGGTTATACACTTTGATAGCAAAAGCAGGAAGGAAGATTATTATCTGAATGATTATTGATTGAAAAAGGAAACAAGGTTTGGATGTCCTCATACAGCAATTGCTGAAAGTAAGTAGCAAGTGCAGCAGACAGTGAAGAAGGCAAATTGTATGTTGGCTTTCACAGTGAGAGGTTTTGAGTACAGGATCAGGGAATGACTTGCCACAATTATATAGGACCATGGTGAGACCGCACCTGGAATATTTAGTCTCCTTACCTGGAGAAGGATGTTCTGGCTATGAAGGGAGTGCAGCAAAGGTTGAATAGACTGATTCCTGATGACAAATGCAGAGAAGAGGGTTTGATTAGGACTATGTTCACTGGAGTTTAGAAGAATAAAGGGGGATCTTATTGAAACCTATAAAATTCTAACAGAACCTCACAGGGTAAATGCAGAAATATTGTTCCAGTTGACTGGGAATCTAAAACCAGGGGTCACTGTCAAAGGATCTGGGGTCATCCATTTAAGACTGAGATGAGGAGAAATTTCTTCACTCAGAGTTGTGAGTCTGTGGAATTCTCTATCACTGAACAGAGTTTGGGCCAAAACATTGAATGAAGAAAGAGATCAAAGAATATGAGGAGAGAGCAGGAACATTATACTGAGTTGAATGATCAGCTATGATCACATTGAATGGCAGAGCAGGCTCAAAGGGCTAAATGACCTACTCGTGTTTCTCTGTTTCTGTGCTTCATAATGAGACCTCTTATTCTTGAACTATGTATTAGTCTCGCTAAAAGAAGAACATTTTCCTGGTATATGCTGAATCCAGTCCTCTCAGATCTTATATGCTCCAGTAAGAGCACCTCCAGGTTTTCTAAATTTCAAAGCTATACAGGCTTAACCTGCCTCATATTTCCTCATAAGATAAACCCTTCATTCCATGAATGAGTAGAGTAAACCTTCTCTAAACTGCTCCTAAGCAATTATAAAGGAGTCATGTTAAAAATGAAAAAAAAATTGAAATGAATGAAGTATTTAAAGTCCCACTTATTATCAGGACAAATCACTTTCAAAACTGACAAATTCAGGGAACAATAAAATATATAGAGAATAGAGCTAAATTTACATATGAAGTCAGATGCAGAAAATTATCACCTGAACACCATTGTATATTGTTACGACTTGGTGGTGAATTCTTCTGTTAATTAAACCAAACACCCAGAAAGGCTCACCTTGCCTTGTAATCTGTTAAAGTATGAGTGACAGAGAATTCCACTATTTAAAGTAAATAATATCAATTTATTCCATATCTCTACAAGTGAACTTTAAGCAATAACTATTCACAACTCTCAGCCCCCTTTCTCTTGGCTGCTTATTATCTGCCTCCAACTCTATAACAATATTAGATTAGATTCCCTACAGTATGGAAGCAAGCCCTTTGGCCCAACAAGTCCACACTGATCCTCCAAAGAGTAACTCACCCAGACCCACTCCCATACCCTATGTTTACCCCTGACTAATGCACCTAACATACTATGAGCAATTTAGCATGGCCAATTCACCTGACCTGCATATCTTTGGATTGTGGGAGGAAACCCATGCAGACACGGGGAGAATGTGCAAACTCCATACAGACAGTCGCCCAAGGCAGGAATCAAACCCGGGCCCCTGGCGTGGTGAGGCAGCAGTGCTAACCACTGAGCCACCCGTCCTATATAAAAAAAGCACTTATTAAAATTACATCAACTTTATTTCAAAACCATATAGCAGCTGAAGTTGTCAGTGTCTTTCCTCTTTTGGCTGCAGATCTCCCTGGGTCGTTTTGTCTTTTACTGCGAAGATGTCTCATATGATAAAGGTACCCTTGAAAGAGAGTGTTTTTGAATGGCAATCTTTCTCAATTGCAGTCACTCCCTCGATTGCAGTTGTTCTGTCTGACTTTCAAACTGCCTGTTTTTTTTACCCCAATATCGGATTGTCTCATTCATTTGATGTTGGCAAAAACAAATTCAAACTCGATTGGGTTTTAGGTTCCTGGGGCATAATTTAAACTGATTGGTTAAATTTGAATTGTTGTCAAAATAGCAGCCAACTCAGGTATCTATTTCACAATCAAATGTTACATATTTTCAATTTTCCAGTACACACTGGGACTGCTAGTTAGTCATATGACAGGTGCTTGTAAGCTCTCAATGCAAAACAGTTTTCACTCTCTCTTAAAGGTACAGTGCACACATTCAAATTCATAACAGTTCTTATCGAAGAGCAATTTTTTTTCCTGACCAGTGGAATAACAAACTTCTTGGCACATTTAAATAGCTTATATTATGAAATCTCTATAGAAATATAAACTATTTGGCTGCGTAGTATCACTGGTGAAGCATCCTCCATATTGAAACTTTTGTTTAATTCATTTATTTCATTATACATTATTTTAAATTCATTGATAGGTCATTGAGGAAGATCTGAAGCAAATGAGATTGCAGCACCAAATGGAAAAGAAAGCACTGGCGCTCAAACACAAAGTTAAGGTAATGGTGGTTCCCCTCAGATTAAAAGTGCCCAATAATCATCATAACCATACACAAATGTTTTGTATCACCAAGTATGTGACTGAAAAATTGTGAAAATCTGTGGGATACAGTTAATATCCTGTCATCCTTCTAACTGAATAATTCACGTGACAGAGCATCAAATGTTCATAAAACGCATTAATATAATGACATAGCATTGGAATAACTAAAGCTAAATGTAAATTTTTTAAAAATAAGTCTTTTTAGGTATGTATATGTGCAGTTTTTATGCATGTTCCAACATTAAAAAAATTCACCAATTAATAAAATGATGCTGAGGTACAATGGAGCAGGTTATGGGGAAGTTAAAGTACAGACTAGAGCAAGTTAATTAAAGCATGTGACATTTGATGCAGCTATTGTTAAATGGCTATGCAATGTATAAGGTGTGATTTACACCTTGAGATCTTCAGGGAGAAGAAAAACAGTTTTGAAAGATGAATAGTATTAATTTTAAATTTTCACATGTTTTGTGAGAGAGCATTTGTCATGAAGGTCATGAAGAAAATGGCGATGATATGGATGCTTTCTTTAATAAAAGCTCTAGCATGTATGAATGAAACAGTTTTGATCAAGTTTATTGTATAAAACATTAAGATTAGATTAGATTCCCTCCAGTGTGGAAACAGGCCCTTCGGCCCAACCAATCCACACTGACCCTCCAAAGAGTAACCCACCCAGACCCATTTACCTCTGATTGATGCACCTAGCACTATAGGCAATTTAGCATGGCCAGTTCATCTGACTGGCACATCTTTGGACCGTGGGAGGAAACCCACACAGACACAGGGAGAATGTGCAAACTTCACACAGTTACCCAAGGCTGGAATCGAACCTGGGGACCCTGGTGCTGTGAGACAGCAATGCTAACCACTGAGCCAACCAAAATCAAGTTGACCATAGATTAGATTCCCTACAGTGTGGAAACAGGCCCTTCGGCCTAAGCAGTCCACACCGACACTTTGAAGAGTAACCCACCTAGACCCATTCCCCTCTGACTAATGCACCTAACACTATGGGCAATTTAGCATGGCCAGTTCACCTGACTGGCACATCTTTGGACTGTGGGAGGAAACTAGAGCACCTAGAGAAAATCCATGCAAACACGGGGAGAGTGTACAAACTTCACACAGTCACCCAAGGCTGGAATCGAACCTGGGTCCCTGCTGCTGTGAGGCAGCAGTGCTAACCACTGAGCCACCATGCCATCCCGAATCCAGTTACCAGACCTATCTGAAACAGCTTTATAATAACTTAATTATGTTTTGTTAACATTTATAAATAAAGCAAAATGCAGTATACCTCTGTTCACCCTGATTCCTTGACCACCCCTATTCCCACCACTTCATACTCATTTATTCAGAGCACAATGGCAGAAAACTATTAGAATACCACACTTTCAATCAGGTTCCTCAGTTAAGTGACTGATAAGTTTAAACTCTGAGATCTGTTCAACTAGATCATAAGTGTACTCTGTTAGCAGGAATTTTTATGTTTATACTTCCTCTGTATTTTTGACAGACTAACATATTTCTATTCTTACATACAAGTAAAATAATACTATTGGTGCTGTCCTTTAGACATTACATCAGGGGTTCTGTATGAGTGTGTTAATGTTTGCTGTGAATTATTTGGAGTATGTCATTATTAGTGTTAAAAATCACACAACACCAGATTATAGTCCAACAAGTTTATTTGGAAGTACAAACTTTCAGAACTACCTGATGAAGGAGCAGGGCTCCGAAAGCATGATTTTTAACTTTGTCCACCTCAGTCTAACACCTGCACCTTCACATTATATTAGATTGGATCATCGGTATAGTCCTTTGGAACTGAATAAACTAAAATCTGTCATATGTGTATTATTCTAAACAAGCTTTTCTTTTCCAAAATCAGGGAATAAAATTTGAGATAATGTTGGATGAAGAGTTGACTCATGAAGATTCCCAGCAAGAGGAGGTGAGTTTAACTACTGGAATGTTTTCTAAAGATAAAAATATTTTGGATCAGAATTTTGAAATCATTTTATTGCTCAACTGAAATGCAAATTACATTAGCAAGCACAGAGGTATAATAATTTGCATTTATCTGATGTCCTTAATCCATAGAATCCCTACAGTGTGGAGGCAGGCCATTCAGCCCATTGAGTCCGCACTGACCCTCTGAAGAGCATCCCACAATTAAATTAAACTACATCTCAGAGTGTTTCACAGATAAGGAAAATGACCAAAGGAGGGAGGTAGAAATCATTGATGGAATAGGCTTTGAGCAGCCTGATCCTGGAGAGAATTTCAGAGTCACTTACTATTGACTGAAAGCTCTGCTTGATGAAGGCAGGGCTTATACAGAAAGCAAACTAATACAAATACTGCCAGTAAAGCTACTATAATAAATCATCTTTGAAAACAATGATGATTTAAAGTTGGTCCTGACACCAAAGTTCTAATGTTGTCTTAAGATTGAACTAAAGATAAATGTTTCTGTTAATTTTCATGACAAATTAGCACAGCAAATGCCGTTATGTTTTAGGAACTGGACATGTTAAATAAAACACTGACGCACGAACAAGGAGAAATCCTTAAACAGAAGAAATGGCAGTTCACTGAGGCAGGAAATATTCTTGAAGATCTTGCAAACAAAACGTTAGAAGTAACATCCTCTCAAATGGAAGGTACGTAGAAAACTTTACCATATGCCCTTTAAATTTTTGCTGTATTAAGATATGCTTTACTGATGATTATCTATACAATACCTGTCAGAAATCTCAACTTTGATTTTGCATTCAACTCTGTACAAATGATCTGTGCATCAGATTAGCATCTACGATATTTTGGTTTTCAATTAGTATATTTTTTCACATTGAAAGGTGTAATCTAGAATGTGTTTTGATCACAGGAACTGATACAGATTTGTGATTTTCAATATGTTAACATTTGCAATGTATATCGCATACATTGAGTTCTCGTGGAATCAAATATCTTATTTATTTCAAGAAGCATTTATTGTTTAAAATTTATTTATAGCACTAAATATTCACAGGGCTGCACATCACAGACATGCACACATAGTCTAGCCTCTGTGCTTGCTGATGTTACTATACATTACACATGTGTAAATGACTGACTCCATTACACAGAGAGAATTACTGAAGGTGAGGTCAGTATCTTTATACCAGAATGTCACTTGTTATGATGTCTTGTGGATGTTTTAAAGGTACAGGCCTGTCCAGTCTGGAATCCACACCCAAATACAAAATCCTCCCTTTTCTCTTTGAAGAAGGTGAACCCTTTTTTGATAACATTGTTATGGACTGGGCCAGACCATTCAAAACACTCTTGAGCAGACAGCCCAGACTGTAACTTTGCAATTTGTTTCGGTTAGTGTACAGTGAAAATTACCCAGAGTAAGTTAGCCAGGTTGACTACCAGGTTTTAACACAGATGAAAATTTATTCACAAAATTACACAATGAAACACAAAGAACAGAATATGGAATACCCACAGAACTCAGACTATCCCAAACTAGACTTAATTGTGCTGTTCCGAATATATACAACAGTCCCAAGAAACAAACCCCCTTAAGCACCGAGCAAAAAATGAAACAGAGGCTTACAGTTCAAAGTTAGAAGGGCAGAAGGAGAGAGAATTAATGCCCCACTGCTGAATTCTTAACTGAAGTTCTGAACAGAACTGCTCAGCTAGAGAGCAGGCCACGCCCCCTTGACTTATACAGTTACTTCTACAAACATAAACGCTTTGGCCTAACGTTTTATCTGTTTACGTATAAACAAAAAGACCTCCCAATACTCTTTCATCTCTCAATTTGGAGCCGGAATTGGCTGGGTTTACGACTCCCCTGGAAAAAACCAAGGACATATTATCCTTGACAAACAGAACAGCTTTTAAAAAAAAAGGACCTGCTTTGTGACACCTTTCTCCTTAAGAAAATGAACCATCAATATCCAAAGATGGCTTCATTTTTAAAACCCCTCAAAGCAAAAAAAATGGTTTGTACTCTAAAACACACATGTACACTACACTGACTACACGCATGTAAACATGCACAACCACATTCGAATTCAGACAATGGCACACCCGCCACTGAACGCCTCCATATCTCATTCGAGTCTCAATAACACATCAGCAATCACGTTTTCACAACCTGCCACATGCACAATTGTCAAGTTGAATGGCTGCAACAACATTGAAACAGTCTTGTATTTCTGTCCTTAAATTTCTCCACGAATGTCAATGGGTTATTATCAGTGTATACAATTGTCTCAGATGTGTTGCTGCTAATATAAACACTGAAATGAGGTAATGTTAACACCAAGCTCAAAGTCTCTTTCTTCACCATAGAATATTTCTGTTGCTGAGCATTCAACTTCCTGGAAAAATACCCAATAGGTCTTTCATGCTCCTGCAGGAGCACTGCGCCAACGCCCACATCACTGGCATCGATAGCCACTTTGAAAGGCTTCATGGAATATGGTGTGGCCCATACTGGGGCAGTGGTTAACACAGTCTTTAGGCTGTCAAATGCCTTTTGACAGTCTGCTGTAGACTGAAACTTCTTGCCCTTTTTTAACAATTCAGTGAGTGGAGCAGCCACACTGCTAAAATTCGGCACAAACTTTTGGTAAAATCCACTCAATCCCAGGAACTGTAGTACTGCTCTATTCATTAATGGTATGGAAAATTCCCCAATACTTTCGATTTTGCATCCTAGCTAGGTTTACCACCAAGCCTGCCTTCTGAAGTCGATCGAACAAGTCCGATAAATGTTGTAAATGTTCGTTCCCTGAGTGACTAAAAATCGCCAGGTCATCAATATACACCAGACAGTTGTGTAATCTGGCATTTACCCAATTATCTAGTCTTTGAAATGTGGCTGGAGCGTTTTTCATACCAAATGGCATGACTTTGAAATGACACAGTCCATTTGGCATTACAAAAGCTGAAATTGCCTTTGCTCTCTCTGACAGAGGTACCTGCCAGTAGCCTCTGAACAAGTCCAACTTAGAAATGTAAGCTGCTTGTCCCAATTTGTTGACACAGTCCTGCTGTATCGGTCTTTGTAACGGCATTAACTTTGCGATAGTCCACATATAACGGTTGGGTACCATCTGGCTTTGGCGCCATGATTATGGGCAAGGTCTAGTCACTGTAACTCACTTCGATTATGCTATCTTGGAGCATGAGGAGAAAGTGAGGTCTGCAGATGCTGGAGATCAGAGATGGAAATATGTTGCTGGAAAAGCGCAGCAGGTCAGGCAGCATCTAGGGAACAGGAGAATCAACGTTTCGGGCATTAGCCCTTCTTCAGGAATGAAGAATGGCTAATGCCCGAAACGTTGATTCTCCTGTTCCCTAGATGCTGCCTATCTTGGAGCATGCATTCTATCTCCTTCTGAACCTGTGCCAACTTTAGAGGGTTATGCCAAAAAGGATGGTGCTTAATTGGAATAGCATCTCCTACATCTATATCATGCATAATTAGGTTAGTACTCCCCATTTTATTTCCCCATATCTCCCCATGTGATAGTAATAAGTCTTTCAGGTCATTTTGATTTCCTTGTGGAAGGTAACTCAATAATTTATCCCAATTTTTGACAACTTCCTTGTTATCCAATTTTATTTGAGGAATGTCCAATTCAGAATCCTCTGAATGTGGTTCTTACTTCTGTGCTGTAATCATTAACATCTTCCCCTTTTGCTTTCCTTCCCTGTCAAAATGCCTTTTGAGCATATTCACATGACACACTCTATGAGATTTCTTCCAGTCTGGAGTCCCTATCAAGTAGTTTTCCACAATTAATTTCCTCTCAATTTGATAGGGTCCATTAAACCTTGCTTTTAAAGGTACACCTATTACTGGAAGTAACACTGATACCTTATCCCCAATGGCAAAATTGCACATTTGTGATTTCTTATCCGCTTCCTGTTTCATTATACAATTATGCGATACTTTTAAACGCTGTCTAGCCAACTCCCCAACTCTATTTAATCGTTCTGTAAAATTTGACACATAGTCCAAATGTGTGGTCTCTGAATTCTGAGTTATTAATTTCTCCTTAATCAATTTTAACGGTCCTCTTATTTCACGCCCCAAAATTAATTCAAATGGACTGAATTAGGTTGATTCATTTGGTGCATCTCTGGTCACAAAAAGCGCATAAGGAACTCCCTTAACCCAATCATCTGTGTGGTCCTGACTATAGGCCCTCAATATGGTCTTTAGTGTTTGATGCCATTTCTCTAGCACTCTCTGTGATTCTGGATGGTACGCAGTAGATTAAATTGTGTTATTCCCAAGCTATCCATAACCTCCTTGAATAGTTTGGATGTGAAGTTTGATCCTTGATCTGACTGTTAGCAATCCGTATCTAGTAAAAAATTTAAATAATTCTTCTACACCCTTTTATCTATGATATTGCACAATGGAAATGCCTCGGGAAATCTAGTCGACACATCAATTATTGTTAATAAATACTTACTCTCACTTTTTGTTTGAGGTAGGGGTCCTACGCAATCAGTCAAGACTCTTGTGAAAGGTTCCTCAAATGCTGAAATAGGTATTAAAGGTGCAGGTTTTATTACTGCCTGTGGCTTTCCGATTAGCTGACATGTATGACACGTCTGGCAAAATTCAGCTACATCCTTATGTAGTCCAGGCCAGTAAAATGTTTTTGTAATTTGGCCTGTGTATTCCTCACCCCTAAATGACCTCCAAGTGGTAGCTCATATGCCACTCGCAGCACCTCCTTTCGATACCCTACTGGCAACACAATTTGATGAACTTCTGCCCATTTCTCACCTGCTTGAATATGTGATGGTCTCCATTTCCTCATTAAGACATCATTTGTTAAGTAATAACACACAGGGATGCATTCACCCTCTGTCCATGTGTATTCCATTTGCTATAACTGCTTTAAGTTCTCATCTTTCTGGTGTAACTCAATAAGCTTAGCAGAGCTAAAGATACTTGCATGTTTACCTATTTGATCCTGTTCTGTCCCACTTATCTGATCAAAAGAAGTTTCTGATAATGCTACTTCAGCTTCCTTATCTGTGCCTTTTGATTTCTCCTGCTTCAACGTATGACTCTGTGATCTCATTACTGCACAATCAGGGAAGATTCCTGAATAAATGTCCTGCATTTCTTCAGTTGCCTGCATCTCCACTGGCTTTTCAACTAAAGTAGGCAGCACACTTCGTGGTGAATCAGCTGTATCATTTGCAAGGACAAATTGTATTCCTGGAGCTGAGAGATGTCCAGTACTCCTACCACAAATTCTGCACTCTTCTCTGGACTCTCTAGCCTCACTTTATATAAGTGAGCTCTTTTTGACTCATCATGAATTCCTGTTACCAGTACCTTACTGGCAATAATCCTTCAGAAATACATATCTCCTCTTCAGTCAGCATCACATACTGAGATGATCCTGTGTCCCTTAATATTGTAGCCTCTTTACCTGCAACTCCTCGCCTATGTGAATAAACTTTACCTTTGCAGGTATTTTTTATTAAGCAAATCAGGCACTTCCTCCTTAGTCAAGCTCTGATACAGCTTTCTAGCTTCCATTGGGCTTTCTGTTATCATGTCAACAAAACTTCCAGGCTTGTCCTGTTTTCCTTCATCTGGTTTTCTCCTAGCCAACCAACACTGTGATTTCATGTGATCTACTTTGTTACAATGAAAACACCGGAGCTTTTTACCTTCTTTATCCCCTTCAACGGTTTCCTTTTTACCCTGTGGTAAGTTATCCGTATGATATTCACTGAGGTCTACCTTTCCCTTTCCACATGAGGATTTCTCTTTGCCCCAGTTTCTCTCCCTCACGGAATTGATTCTGGAAGCCAAACCATATTTTATGGACCAGCTCATAATCATCAGCCACTTCAGCTGCTAACCTTGCTGTTTTAACTCTCTGCTCTTCCACACTAAGGTTACCCTCAGCCTTTATCTCCAGCCTTTTAAGCTGACTTTCCTTTTTAAGTGTCAGTTTTTGAGTTCAAATGCTCTCTCTTTTTCCCTCTCTTCTGTTTTTAATCGTAACTCAAACTGTTTCAATTCTGCTGCCCTTTCCTTATCTCTCGCCTCTAACTCAAGCCGCTTCAATTACAATTAAATTCTTGCCATCTCTATAAATTCTGATGGTGTTTCTAGCAAGTTTAAATGCTGAGCTACTGCTGTAATTTATCTCCCCCTTCCACACAGAATGAGGCAGCTCCAACCCCAGCTTGTCTGCTAATTCCTGCAGCTTGGCCTTAATCACCTTTTGCAAAACTGCTAAGTTCACCTCGTCCAGCTCCATAAAACTGTTAGTGACTGAAAGAGCCATCACTATCCCAAGTTTCGTCTACCCAACCAAAACAACACCCGAAATAAAGACACTAGCACCTACCAATCGCTGTTTAAAATCCTGCAAAGAGCCCCCAATCTGTTATGGACTAAGCCAGACCACTCAAAACATTCTTAAGCAGGCAGCCTCAGACCATAACTTTGCAATTTGTTTCGGTAAGTGTACAGTGAAAATTACCCAGAGATAGTTAGCCAGGTTGACTACTAGATTTTAAAACAGACAAAAATTTATTCACAAAAAATACACAATGAAACACAAAGATCAGAATATAGAATACCCACAGAACTCGGTCTATCCCAAACTAGACTTAATTATATTTTTCCAAATATACACAACAGTCCCTATGAACAAACCCCTTAAACACTGAGCAAAAAATGAAACAGAGGCTTCCAGTTCGAAGTTAGAAGGGCAGAAGGAGAATCTAACAGCCTGTTTCCACACTGCCCATTGCTGAACTCTTATCTAAAGTTCTGAACTGAACTGCTCAGCTAGAGAGCAGGCCACACCCCCTTGATTTTTACCGGTTATTTCTACAAAGGTAAAAGCTTTGGCCTAAAGACTCACCTGTTCACATATAAACAAAAAGATCTCCCAATATCCTTTCATTTCTGTACCAAACCCAGCCAATTCGGAGCCCAGACTGTTTATAACCACTCTAGAAAAAACTCTTGACAAAAGGAACAGCTTTTAGAAAAAAGGACCAGTTTTGTGACAATATTTACAAGGATGGATATAGATTCATTGTCTCTATACATCCAAATAATACCTTGTTGGACATGTGAAGTGACCAGATCTGGTTCTTATAAAGTTATCATAACTTGGTGTTGTAGCTTCCCTCAGTGCTACCTGTCATCACAGATTTGTTGAAGAAGTGTGGTATGTTGTCTGATTGTTGTCTGGTGTGATATTTGCAGTATCTGAGTTGTCATCTTGTGTGATGGTTGGATGATGATATACAGGCCAGATAAGTGTACTTACCCACAGGATTTGACCATTGCTTACTATAAAGTTAGATAACCTAGCACACACGACAGCAGAGTATCTTTCCGTGAACCTATGTGTTCATGCGAAAATCTCAAAACCTGTATATTCTTTGTCCTTGTTCAAGTTAGGATACCTGTGTTTACAATTATGTTTGTTGGGGAAATAAGTCTTGTGCCAAATCATTTAAAACAAAATAAGTCAGGAAATGTTTACAAAACAAACAATAACAAATGTTACAAAACATTTACAAATGCCATGCAAGAACTGTAACAAACACTACATTGGACAAACAGGCAGAAAACTAGCCACCAGGATACATGAACATCAACTAGCCACAAAACAACTAGTGACTCTCTCTCACTAGTATCCTTACGTACAGATAAGGAAGGGCACCATTTTGACTGGGACAACACATCCATTCCAGGACAAGTCAAACAGAGATACACATGAGAATTCCTAGAAGCATGGCATTCCAACCGGAACTCTATCAACAAATACATTGACTTGGATCCCATTTACCACCCCCTGAGAAAAAGAACAGGAAATGACTTCACCATAGGAAATGATGTCACCACATGAAATGACATCACCAACCCAAGGAAAACCAAACATATAAATAGAAAGCAGGAAGCACCAGCACTGTTTTGTCTGGAGGCTCACTAAAGATGTTACCTAGTATGATGATGAAACGTCTGAAAATGAACCTTCCAGCTCAGCAAGCAAACTTACATCCAGAATATTTTCAAGGCTGGGATGTTTGCCAGAAGGGGTGAGGTGCAGAGAATAGGAGCACGTGCTGGATTGTGTCTTCCAACCCCTCTACAAGCTGCTTTTGAGGCAGCTAGTACCCTGTGGAACACCTTAGAGAGTGGTGTTGGTAAGGAACAGGGCAGGGGAATGTGCAAAAAATTGTACGCAGCTTGAAAACAACCCTTGAATGTGTGCAGGTGGTACCCTGCGGTCTCCCAGGTACACCTTACAGTTTTGTTGTGGCGAGGGGCACAGGGAGCCTGAACCATCACACTGGCAGGCTGGGTCTGACCGAACCACCATTCGACTGTCTCAGTGATGTTAAGTGGGATAGCCATCAGGGGAATGCCTCCCTTAGAGTGGACAGGAATATAGGCACACACCCAGCAGTGGGAGTAATTATTGGCCTGAGTCATGTGCAGAAAAGTGTTAATACGCAGCTCCCGCTTGACACAATGCTGTTTCAAGGCTGTTAGATCCCCTGTTCTCTATTAATGCGAGCAGGGTGATGAGGAGCACAGGGATTATTTCTGGCATGTTGCAGCAGGCAGGCGAAAGGTACTTCCGTGGCTTTCTCTTCGGGTTCCTCTGGTGATGGGGCCTTCTTCCAGCGTGTGGTGTGTGTCCATTCGGGTCTTCCTTCAACCTTGACTGCAGTCAAGGAACGGGCCATTCCACCGAGGAGAAAGAGAAGTCTTTTCAAACGATTTGATCAGAACATAATCCCCAGGGTGGAAGGGATTCATCGGGTCATTACTGGGGGTGGGGATGGCCTCCTTGACCAGAGCATGGTTATGGGCAATCATTTTGCTTAGGGCTTTAACATAATCTAGCAGGGTCTCATGCGTCAAAAAGGAGTACCACACCCACTGGGAATTTGGGAGGTCAAGTCCTAGTTGGCATCAGCCGCCCCATTAGGACCTCAAATGGGGTCAGTCCTATTGTTCCACTGACCTGGCTCCATACAGTGTAAAGAGCTAGGGGTAAGGCCTCAGGCCACGGTAGACCTGTGTCTTTCGTGATCTTTTTTCAGAGTGTTCTTAAGGGTTCCATTCATCTGTTCCACTATCCCTAAGGACTGGGGTTGATATGGAATGTGATATTTCCAGGCTTCTGAGGTAAAATGTGTATCCCTATCGCTGTTGAAGCTCTCTGGGACGCCGAAACTAAGGATCACATCCTTCATGAGACATTTATTTACAGTTCTAGCATCGTCTTTTCTCGTGGGGAAAACCTCGATCCGCTTGGAAAACATGTCAATCAGCACCAACATGCACTTAAAACCTTGCCTTGGGGGGCATACGCACAAAATCAATCTGAACGAGGTTAAAAGGGCCATTAGGAGCTGGCAGGAGATCGAACTTGGCCACTGGCCTGGCATTGTTATTTTGGAGGCCTATTGATATTAAGGCCTGAACCGCTGCAGCAAAGCCTGGCGCAATCTACTGTTGTTGTACTGCATGTATCATCCCTCTTTTTCCTGCATGTCCAATGCCATGAGCAGCTCAGGTGAGGACATGCAAGAAGGATTTGGGGCCGATAATTCACCTATCTAGGTGTAACAGGAGTCCCAAACGCAACTCTCGCGGGCGCCTATGCGTGACCAGCTATCTTTTTCAGCTGGCAAGGAGTGCTGTTGTGCGTCTCGTATATCCTCGACTAAATCTAAGCAGTTATTTTAGGGCATGAGGGACGCGTATTGTGGGGCCACTGCAGCTTTTCTGGTGTCGTGATTGGCTCTAGTGTTGCCCTGTGAAATTGGTTTATCACCGGTGGTGTGGGTGGTGCATTTGATGATGGTGATAGTGGAAGGGAGCAGGATGGCCTATAAAAGATTATTAAGGAGGTGGGCATGTTGTAAGGGTTTGCCAGAGGAAGTAATGAAACCTCTATGTTGCCAGAGGACACTGAAATCATGGACAACCGAAAGGCATTTCGGGAGCCAGAATAAATGTTAACAGACTGCTTATTGGCAAGAATATATGCTCTGGTGACGGCAAAGAGTTGTCTGCCTGAGGCAAAGTTTCTTCTGGTAGCGCAGCGGCCTCTAGGTCTCAAAAGGGGGTGCAGATTGCGTAGCCTGCTCGCATCTGGTGATCGGGGGCAGAAAGAGGAGCCATCCGTGAAAAGAATGAGATCCGGATTGTCTAACGGGGTTTCAGAAAGGTCAGGCCATGAGGTCACAACCTCTTGGACTGTGTGCCCACAGTCATGGTCGTCTGGGGGGGAGTTCTGTCGGACAGGGAGAAGAATGGCCGGATTTAAAGCGGGGGCACGCTGGAGTGTCAGGTTGGTACGCTATGAATGATCTCATAGCCAGTTTTCATTGAAGCTGTAAAATGTTGAATTGCTGCTGAATTTAGCAACAGGGAGACCGAATGAGGAACAAAAAAAGTGCATGGATATTCAAGCACAACCGGGGTGGTGGACTTTTCTACCATTATCATGGTAGCTGCCACAGCTCGCAAACAGCTTGGCATTCCCCTTACAACAGGTGGCAATTGTACAGAATATAAAGCTGCATGGCATCGGAGAACCCCATGCTGCTGTGTTAAAATTCTGAACGCATAGCCCTCCTTTTCATCCACATATAGCTGAAACAGCTGCTTGAAATTGGGGATGCCGAGGGCCGGGGCCAAGGCCAAAACCGGTTTCAGTTCATTAAAGGCCAACAGCATTTCAGGTGTCCAGGTCACCTGGGTTTGCTGTTTTGGCAAGGAGGCTTCGCGAAGAGGAGCATCAATGACGAGGTAGTTGGGTATCCAATAGTTAACCATTGCCCAAAAAGGACAAAAGTTCAGTCTGCATAGTAAGGGGAGAGAGTGCGGCGATACAGTCGAGAGACAAGGAGCGAAGGCCATACAAGAGTTTGAAGCCTAAATATTGCACTGACAGTTGGCAGAGCTGCATCTTTTCAACAGAAACCTTCTGGTATCATATCCTGGTATCAGGCAACGGAGCAGGGCAATCATATCTTGCAAACAGGCAACAGGCAAGTCAGAGGCCACTAACAAATTGTCAGCATATTGAACCAAGGTACTGTTAGATAGGAGGTTGAGATCCTTGAGGATCTGGTGGACCGCCGAGACATAGACAGTGGGGCTGTCCATGTACCCTTCAGGAAGCTGAGTCCATGTATATTGGCAACCGCAGTGAGTAAAGGCAAAAAGGGAGAAAAAGGCTGAATAGAGATAGACAACGGTGAAACAAGTGGCTGAGGAAGGGAGGCTAATGAGGACAGCGTTCATATTAGGTACCACTGACTAGCACGGGGCAATGATGGCATTAATGGCCCTCAGGTCCTGCACAAAGCGCCAGCGACCTGGCTTGCCTGGTTTGGGAATGGGGAAGACAGGGGTGTTACAAGGGCTGGTAGTAGGCACCAGGATGCCTTGTTGGAGGAGAGAGACAATAACAGGTTTAATACCTTCCCGGGTAGCGGATGACAAATTGTATTGCTGAATGGATGGCAAGGCGGCGCCAGTTTAAAAAGTAACCGTATGAGGCGGCGCAGAGAGCATCAGGCCCCTGTGATTGGAATGTCAGAAGCGTCCAAAACAGCAAAGGGTGTCATAGGAGGGAGGTGGGGGCGGAGTGTGTAAGGTGAAGATGAAGTTCACGGTCAAGTAGCAGCTCCTAAGGCAAAACCCCTCCCCGTTGTGAATAAGCGATATGGATAAGAGCCCGGGTCTGCGGGATCTAGGGGTATAATGTCTGTTGCAGAATCTGAAGCCTGTACACCATGGGACCTAAATCCTTTGAGTGTCGGGGGTATTTACGATGACAGCAACATGAGGTGAAGAACTGGGGTCAGGCCAGAGAAATGTGCACTGAGTGGCATCCAGCAGGACCTCCACAGCCAGCCCTTCTTCCCCAATAAAGTAGAGCACCGTGAGCGTAAGCGTAGAGGGCATTTTAAGGTGGGAATCCACCAGTGCCAATTAGGACGAGTCAGGGTGTTGGAGGAAGGCAGCAGCACAATGAAGGGAGCACAAGGGTTGACTGGTCTGAATGATCCACTGTAGAAAGGTTTGGAGGGAGAGACAAACAGGGCAGCAAGGTGGGAAAGAGGGAGTTGAGAAACGAAGCCCGAGTGGAGTGGTTGGAGAAAGACCATGTGTAGATGGAAGGGGTAGGAGGAGATAAAGTGGGAGGAATGTTCATGGCCAAAAGGGCTTGTAAAAGGGGGGTAGCGGGAGTTCCGAGGTGAGGTAGTCCAGGGAACAATGGATGGATACATTGAGTTTGCAAAGAGTTTGTCAACTGAGAAGGGCCACTGGACAGGAAGGGAAAATAATAGCAGTGTCTGGGACCAAGCGAACTCACTTGGATGGGCACATGGGTTGATAGCGATTCAGCTATAGGCATTCTAGAGATACCCACAGTACGGGCAGTAGTGGAGCTGAGAGGAGGTACAGAGGACTCCGGAGTCCACCAAAACCAAGACAATACGAACTCCCCCATCTCAACATTCAACGTTGGATGCTCAGGTGGGGAGTGGGAAAGTCTTATCAGTGGGAAAAGGGTCCAGAACAGTGTTGGGAGCCTGGTGAAGCTGTCACGGAGACTGAGGCGGCAAAGAGTAAAGCCAGTATTGTGTCAGGGGGTGGTACTGTGTCAGGGGCTGGTATTGTGTCAGGGGCTGGTATTGTGGGAGAGGCTGGTATTGCGACAGGGGGAGGGCGGAATGTTCAGACTGATAGTTGCGGGCCCAGTGTCCTAAATTTCCGCATGCCTTGCACCTGTCTCTTTCCTTTGTATAGTGACCTGGACGATTTTGGTCCCAACCCTGTGCCATGCGAGGATAAACCACCCTTGGCCTTTCATAATCAAATGATCCCTGTTGGTCCATATTGGAGAGGAAGGAGACGACCTCCTCCCAAGTTTTGGTGGGCCAGTTGAGCTGGTGAGATTTAAAAGCCAGGGTGTGTCGGGATTGCAGGCAATTAAGGAGAGTTTAAGGAGAGGAATTTTCTGTTTTCCTGAAGGGCAATTCTGACATGAGACTCCCATGCTTCCCTGAATCGAGCCAGGAAATCAGGCAGCATCTCATTGGGCCTTTGCATGCGCTAAAATCTGAGCGTTGGCAGGTGGCCTTCAAAATAAAAGGCTTCATCGTTTTGGCCTCAAAGGTTTCCCATGAATCACGGGGAAAAGTAAAGGAATGCTTAACAGCAGCACAGTGGGAGCCGTAAGCGAGGTACAGCAGAATGCTAATGTCTTGGGCGGTGCAGTGGTTAGCACTGCTGCCTCACAGCACCAGGGACCCAGGTTCAATTCCAGCCTTGGGCAACCGACTGTGTGGAGTTTGCACATTCTCTCCGTATCTGCGTGGGTTTCCTCTGGGTGCTGCAGTTTCCTCCCACGATCCAAAGATGTGCAGGTCAGGTGAATTGGCCATGCTAAATTGCCCATAGTGTTAGGTGCATTAGTCAGAGGGAGTGGGTGGGTTACTCTTTGGAAGGTCGGTGTGGACTTGTTGGGCCGAAGGGCCTGTTCACACACTGTAGGGAATCTAATCTAATCTTGGGGAAGGCAGTCGTGAATATCATAAATTTGGAGGAGCCATTCATAAAACGGAGCTTTAAGGGGTCCAGAGCATCTTGGAGCATACCGCGGACCTCTGTGTGAGTCCAAGGTTTTAAAAAGGGGGTTTCCCCTATCATAACATGGGGAAGCTGAATGCTGAGCTGAGCAGTCATACTGCGGGTGATGAGTTGCTCACCTGGGGCAGCAGCAGGAGAGATGACAGCGTGAGATGTATAACGCAGGGGTTGTTGAAGAGACATGAGATGTATCAAGGTGGTATGCTGGAGGAATCACCTGGGGTTCCTCCCTGCTCAGGCACAGTTGACCCAGTGCCCCCTCCCCCCTTCTGAATGTATAGTGAACTGGACTGTGTAGCCTCACCTGGAGTGCTGTCAGTTTGAGGGGCAGTGGCCAGGCACGGGCAGGTAGTGACAGGAAGTTTTGGGGAATTGGGAGGTAGAAAGCAGTAGCAGCAGAGCAGTGAGGAGGCGAGGTGGCAACAGCAACAGCAGGTGCAGGGGAAGTGGGCCAGTTTCCTTAACTTCAGAGGGCTGGTGGCCTTTTGCAATCTCCTTAAACTTATCAAGACACTGTAACATGTAAGCATGGTCCCATCCAGGATCCCCATACCCACCCGCAATGTTCGTCATCCAATAGTCAATCTTTTCCAATATAAAGGAGCCACTATATGGCCAATTCCTGTTAGACCAACTGTATAAGTCAGAAGTAAATGGAATAACATATCTGCCATCGTCCGTCAGCCAGTGACCCAGGTGGAACGAGGGGGTCTCCTATCTTATTCCTGTGTTATACTCATTTACCGTGGCGCTTCAGGGTCTTTGTGGACAGAACCAGAGGACCCGGGAGCCCTTCACAGCAGGACAAAGCAAATTTGTCCCTGGGAAGTACAGCCCTTCCACCTGCCATTTGGAATTCACTGACCCCCATTGAAACCTTACCGGTCCGTGGCGTGAGTCTGTAACCTATAAAAAAGAACAAATAATACCACACAAAGACAAACTGGCGCAGGGATGGAAATGTGTTGCTGGAAAAGCGCAGCAGGTCAGGCAGCATCTAGGGAACAGGAGAATCGACGTTTCGGGCATTAGCCCTTCTTCAGGAATGAGGAAAGTTGGTCCAGCAGGCTAAGATAAAAGATAGGGAGGAGGGACTTGGGGGA
>NC_057715.1:93748928-93778026 GCF_004010195.1 Chiloscyllium plagiosum
GTGAAAATAAGGCGTTGGGGACTGGGGAAGCGAAAATCATGGAGCAGGTGGAGGGCATGGGTGGTGTCCCGAACGTAGGTGGGGAGTTCTTGGACTAAGGGGGACAGGACCGTGTCAAGGTATGCGGAGATGAGTTCGGTGGGGCAGGAGCAGGCGGAGACAATGGGTCGGCCGGGGCAGTCAGGTTTGTGGATTTTGGGACAATGGGTCGGCTGGCGCAGGCATAGCTGTCAATAACTCAAGGTCACCTGAATTTAGAAATTATTCTTGCCAATTCCCTTCTTGCCACAGCGTCATTCTGTAGATCAGCCTGTTAGCTCAGATCAGTGTCTCATGCCCTCCCCCAACCCTCAGGACTGCGGTCTTTCTGGTTCCATCTTGCCACAGCCTCTTTCCCTTTTCCCTTCAGGACCAGATCACGCAGACTGCCAAAATTTTAAATCTATAGTTCCCCTCTCGCTTTCTAAAAAGCTAACGCAAATCAAACAATTTCACTGGTCAATTCAGGGGCATTCCTCATACACAGGCCCAAGGGGAACTTTAATAAAGCAGATTCGGCAAAGACCTCGTAAAATAGCAACAAGAGGTTCAAGAAAACCTCGTAAAAGAGAAATCTTGCCAACTATGCCAAACTGTTGGGGAAAAATCTTATGCTCATACAATTTTCTCCCTTATTTCTACCAATGTTTTGTGTATGTGATTGGGTGGTGTGGGAGACAAAACCTTGGTACCTCTGTCAGCTAAATTAAGGGCTTCTGGTGAGAGTTTCTTAGGGCAGCACCACATAGATATAATGTAGCTATCTGAAACTCTTGACAAGCTTTACGTTTAATGATCATAGATTTTACAGAATAAACAGTGCATTCTGAAAGACTGGTCAACTGAGGATAGTGAGGAGAAAGAATATGTTACACACCTGACTTCCTGCACATCCTTGAAAGGTACATGAGTGTACTCTGGACCATTATTGGACACAGGTTGTTGAGGGTACATTGAATGTGGTGAACAATGTCAGCAAATGTTGCACTAATGATAACTTTGATTTGCAATACAGAAGGGAATTTGGTAGAATGAAATTGTGTCCTTGAACATAGAAAGTATCAGTTGCAATCTTGCAGCACAACTCAGAAGGAAACTTGTATGGAATGAGTTCTCAATTGTTGAATTGGCATGTTTCACCCAACCTGATTAGTTGTTGATGTCTTCATTAATATTGGACCTACATATCGATTATATGCCAATTTTTTTCACACAGAGGATGGTACGTGTATGGAATGATATGCCAGAGGAAGTGGTGGAGGCTGGTACAATGCAACATTTAAGAGGCATTTGGATGGGTATATGAATAGGAAGGGTGTGGAGGGATATGGGCCGGGTGCTGAAAGGTGGGACTAGGTTGGGTTGGGATATCTGGTCAGCATGGATGGGTTGGACCATAGGGTCTGTTTCCATGCTGGTCAGCATGGATGGGTTGGACCATAGGGTCTGTTTCCATGCTGTACATCTCTATGACTCTATTTATTGTTTCTGTGCCCGTGTAACCTAAATGTATACGGTCTAGCATATCTTGGTATAGGGTTTGTAGAATTCTTTTCTGTCTTTAAAGATTAAATTCTTGGAAAGTCCTAGTTCATCTGTAAAAAACATGCTATCTTTTCAACCTGTAGGCTGTGTTCAGATCTTCCACTCAGGATGGCCTTTTTGAACTGTTGCAGCTAGTCATCATCTGATTTGACTTGCTGAGTTGGCTTTGCTTAGCTATGACCAAAACATAAAAGCTTGATGTTGAGAGCTGGAATCTTTGGTATTGTAACTGCAGATTTGTCCAGTCGTGGATCATAATATGCGGATCAGTGCACGCTAGCAGACCAATGATGAGGTCCATCTGCGTCAATGATGTAAAGGATTTTGAGTGTCTATCCTGAGGACCCATACTAATATATAAAACAGATAATGCCGGTCACACCCTTTCTAAGTAGCTTATCTTATGTGGACTGCACCACATTTGACAGTTTGCTGAGTACATGTTAAGTAAGGAGATGACATTTGTACTTGCACCAGTGCCAATCTTGGCATGTAGTGCATGTTGTTTATTCCTTTTCAGACGTTTTACTTGAATGGAGATAAAGGCTTCAGCTTTTTTGACACTGTCTATGTGGTGTGACAAATTAGCCACATTAACTATCTGGCTAGAGTCTGTAAGCTGTAACGTTAGTTACCTCTTGGACTTCGTTAACAGGCTTGTGTGGCATTGATGGAACTTTGGAAGCTTCTTTGGCATCATTCCTTGGTTAGTCCCTCTTCATATGTTTTTGTGGAGCAACTTGTAATATTTTATGTTTCTGTGGACCATTGGAATTCTTATGCATTTTTTTAACTCAATGACCTCTTGTACAACATAGATTGCATAAGTCATAAAATGCTGTACACGATCTTGATAGGTGAGACAAGCTACATCTTCTGGAAGATTCGGATGGTCCACTGAACCTGTTGAGTGCTACAATGATTTTTGTCAGTGTTGAGCACTCTCAGCCAGTGCTGACATGATATAATTGCTTGAAACCTACATACTTCTTCTAGTAATGTGCCAATGGTGTATTCCTGAGGTTTGTCAAGAAGTGCATTTTCTGAATGATTTTATAGGTGTGGAGGCAATGACCAGCCTTTCGGCTAAATTGGCTTTAGTGAAGTTGCATTTCTCTGTATTGATATATGCCTACAAATTGTTTGATTATTTTGTCTGGCTGTTGATAGTACAACATGTACTCATGCCTGTTAGCTGAAATTGAATTGCAAGTTGATCTTCAAAAATTTGAAAAGTGCTGTTAGGGCTTTTGCATCATTATCAGAAATACTGGAAGATTTTATTCTTCTTAACCTTCCAGTGATGAAGGCAGGAAAAGGATTAATTGCCTGTTGTTCTTTATCAGTTGTCTGCTAACCCATAAAGACCAATGCTCTCTTTAAATAACTGATGTTCCGGCAGAATATCAGTGAGATGTTTGCCTTCTACCTTCCTTTTGTGTAGCTTTATGCTCTTTAAAATGTCAAAGTGAAAATCTGTACAATTGTGTAATTTTTTTTCCCTATGTTTAATTATTCCTGTTGACATTAAAAGTGATTCTTTCTTATTTGTTGATATTGCTTTAAAGGTAATTTTTGGCTTCTCTCTTTCCTTTTTTGCTATAGCTTAGGATATCCAGACTTGTAGTAGTCGGTTTCTGTGCGTGTAGGTGCTCATTGTACTAAAAAAAGTGAGAACTTGCTTGTATTTTTTCTATTGATTGGAAATGAACATGGCAGAATTGACTAACTCCAGACACAGACAAGAACTCTTTAGTATTGACTTTTTTTTCAGTGTTACTAAATTTTATTTTCTTCTCAGTGTGCCATTCAGGACTACTTAAATCTCCTGTTTATTTTACTCCAGTCAACAGCAGGCCTCTCAGTTTCTTTAAAGAGAAAAGTCGAGTGCTCAATTTGCTTCAGTTCAAGTTTGTAGCCTTTAGTTTTGGTTGAAGCATGTTAGTTTGATTGTATTTGTAATGGCAGCACAGAACCCGTGCAGATGATTAGGAATGATGACTGTTAGGGAAAACTTTTCACAACTGCTATAGTGCTATCACCTTATCAGCCTTTGGTTTCCATTTACTGTCACTAACTTGCAGTTAATTCAAGCTTTTAGCACCAATTTACTGTCACTATGTCTTGCGGTTTTTTTTCGGCATGCTACCCCATGTAACATATATCATAAACTTTGTGGTTTTGTTGAGTCATGTATCTTGAGATTTATTTATACACCACCGACTATTTACATGGCTAAAATTTCACATACTTACACATGCAGTCTAGGGTTCTCTGATTACTGATTTTAATGTACATTAAATAACTTGCATTACATGACTAACTGTCTGACTGCATCGAGAGAGAGGGTAACTGAAATTGAGGTGGGTACCTGAACATCATGTCATTATGTCATGTAGCTGTCTTAAAGGTACAGGCCAGTTTGGTCAGGAATGTAAGCCATAATACAACAGAAATAGTGCTCGTTTGTCTTCAAGTCTGTTCAATTAGCCATCTTCTATTATCCTTCTACTTCCAGAGCGGTTCATGTGTTTAAAAATGAAATAACTCCACAGAGGCCAGTATCCTGTCACCAAGTCACCCTTTATTTAAACGTGCAGAATATTTGCAGAATATTCTGTTCACTTTGAGCCAGCTCTCAAAGTGAACAGAATCTCTGACACACCTTTTTTTACCTTTCTTTTTTTAATTTTTTGTGTGCAGGTGTGAGACACAGTGAAAGACACAAACTGTATGAATCTTTATTCAATTTCCATTACCAGGAAGAAAAGAAACACCAAGTGGCCAGTGACAAGCAGTGCCCTTCACATCAAAGGGCAATGTTGTGATCAAACAGTGAAAGGGAGGGCAAGGATTAAATCAGTATAGAGTTGGAGGGGGAAATAATACGCTACACTTCCTATGGTGTCCACCTCTCCCTGAACAACTCAAGGGTTTTGGTGGACACTGCGTGCTCCTTCTTCAGAGAGACCTGGGTTCTCACACCTGTTATTTTAAAATCTTTTTTTCTTTTTCTTTTCTTATGTCATGTGTGCAGGTGTGAGACACAGTGAAAGACTCAAGGTGCACAAATCTTTATTCAGCTTCCACCACCAGGAAGAAAGGAAACACCCGAGTGGCCAGTGACAAGCAGTGCCCTTCACATCAAAGGGCAATGCTGTGTGATCAAACAGTGAAGGGGAGGGCAGGGATTAAATCAAAATAGAGTTGGAGGGGGAAATAATGCACCCCACTCTCTGCAGCGCCCACTTCTCCCTGAACAACTCAAGGGTGTTGGTGGACACCATGTGCTCCTTCTCCAGAGACACCCGGGCTCTCACACCTGTTTATACCTGTCAGCTTGGGCTGCCTAACTGGACCAGATTAACAGCCCCAATCAGGAAACTCATATTCTATAAGGTGGTGACCTTGTTACAATCACTATAAAAAGCATTCAGAAGCCATTACAGTGGTTAAATTTGTGGAGATGATTATTTGCATTGAAAAATGATTAGTAAGGTTCAAAGGAATTAGAATTACTATGGTGTGGAAACAGGCTCTTCGGCCCAACAAGTCCACAGCGCCCCTTCGAAGGATATCCTACCCAGACCAATTACCCTACATTTCCCCAGACTAATGCACCTAACCTAATCATCCCTGAACACTATGGACAATTCAGCATGGCTAATTCACCTAACCTGCACATATTTGGATAGTGGGAGGAAACCGGAGACACGGAAGAATGTGCAAGCTCTGCACAGACAGCTGAAGCTGGAATCGAACCTGGGTCCCTGGTGCTGTGAGGCAGCAGTGTTAACCACTGATCCACTGTGCCCCCCCACCCAAGGTCATGAGTATATCAGTGTATTTTCCCTCATGTTATGATGGGGAAAATAAACAATACATCTTACTTCCAATTTTCAAGAACTTACTTCATTCCTTTCATTTCATCTGGAATGTTACCCCTTCCTTCTCATCATTCTCTTACCTTCCCCTCACTGTTTCCACTGGTGCTGCCAGGTCTCTGCCACAATGTGCAGTTGTTGAGTTTTCCAGGGTGACCAATGGAGTACTTTGTCAGAAATGTCCTACATGGCCAGACCCAACTCCCCACACACAGCTTCCCAGACTGATTCTTCCAAACTCAGGCCGATACTGACTCCCCCGGTCTCAGGCCGACACTGACTCCCCCAGTCTCAGGCCTACACTGACTTGCCGGTCTCAGGCCTACACTGACTTCCCAGTCTAAGGCCTACACTGACTCCCTGTTATGAAGATGTGGGTGTCCTCTACCTTTAAGAGAGTTAAAAGCTAGCAGTGACAGCACCAAGTGTTCTCGATAAGATACTATGTAACATTTAGTTAAGAAAAGATAGCACTGGCTGAGTTGCTATGAGACAAAAAAAATTTGAATTAGGCCAATCAATTTAAATTATACCCCAAAAATACCAAATTCCAATCAAGTTTGAATTGAGTATGTTGACAATCTTAAAAGCCAATGACACAATCCGATGTTTTGGGGGTATAAGACCAGGCCAAATTGGACAATTGGGAGGAGAACTGCCAAGCCAACGACATCTGCTAACTGCTCTGAGAAGAGCTCTCTTCAAGGTACCTTTATTGATTAGTAACCTGAAACAGAATCCCCAAGAAGGAAAAAAGAAGACTGGAATACAAGGAAGAACCAAAACCTGCCTGGTTTTGAGATAAGAAGCTTTGTTTCATAAATATTAATCGGGAGTTTTATTTGACTAGTATTGTAGAAGGGAAAGTAAAAGGTAGGTTGGAGGAAGGAGTTGTAAAGAGTTGTTCGTTAATTATTCTCTGTTATACTTGTGTAGGCCAGAGACCGGGGGGTCAGTGTCAGCCTGAGACTGAGGGAGTCATTCGAACTTTAATTCCAGATCTTTTAAAATTCAAATGCCACCATGGTGGGATTCAAACCCAGGTCTCCAGAGAATCATCTGGGTCTCGGGATTACGAGGCCAGTGACAAAACTACTGCACCAAATTTACCAATGATTATTAGTCAGCACCTTCCGAACCCACACTGAGTATCATTTGGAAGGACAAGAGTGGCAGATGCATGGGAATACCACCACCTGTAACTTCCCCTCCAAGCCACTCACCATCCTGACTTGGAAATATATCACTTTTCCTTCACTGTCAATGGCTCAAAATACTGGAATTCTCTCCCTAACATAATTGTGCGTCTACCTATACCAAATGCATTGGAGAGGTTCAAGAAGATAGTTCGCCATCGTCTTTCCAAGATAATTAGGGATGGTCAATAAATGATGGCCCACCCAGTGAAGCCCACGTTGTCTCTATGAATAAGAAAAAAGGAGGAAAAGGTTTGAGGAGATTCGCACTATTCCTTTCTCTTCCGTTTCTTTCCAAGTCCTAAATCACATTGGTTAAGAAGCGAATTGTCACTGAGACTGAGAACTGTCTCAGATGCCCCATTACTCTAGTCACACTATTACCAACTTGTATTTTTAGTAATTTGTAAAACATTGAGTTGAAGGGAGAGAGAAGAAAAATCTAACTGACATGATACACTGTGAGGTGTCTCATTTCAATGGATTCTGGGCCACTGTAAACTGTTAAAGTTATCACTGAATCTGATTTTTGAATTTCCTTAGCTACCTCCAAATCTGATGAGATTATGGTGATGAATGCAGATATTCCTAAAAACAGAAATCATTGGGAACAAAAACCACCAGATACTCTGCTGAATGCACTACAGGCTGCTCAGCTATCGTCCGTTTGTCAGACCATGAGTGAAGATCAGATTGGTAAAGAAATCTCTTGCAATTAGACTGTATGAAATGACAAACCTGCTCTTGTATATTTAAAGTTATAATAAGGTAAAATATAACTTAATTTAACTAATGACATTCAAAATATCTATAGTCACTTGGGAGCACAGGACTTGAGTAGTGCTGAAAAATAGAAATATGCTGCTAAAGATTTTTATCTTGAACTCAGCAGGACAGAATTGCATGAACACCAAATCTCAAAGGGAACAATGATTTATAATACATGAAAAATAATTTCTGATTGCTTGGCAAGTGGACTGCAGTTGGCAGAGGGCCGTTCCATGAATTTCCTGGTGTATTCTCTATGGCAACACTTCCATGAATCAGAGTAAATTTGCTCACCAGTCAGCACCTCTTCTCATGCATTTTAAATTGTCCGTCTCTTTGAGGTTTAGTATTCTTGAGTCTGCCCTGATGACTTAAGACAAGATGCTTTGATAGCTTATCTCTTTTTCTCAGCATTATTATGCATTTGTAATTAATATTTATTAGCTGAGTAAAACTGGTTTAAAAAAAAATCACTGAATTCCAAGTGTTAGAGCACAGAAGGATGTTTACTCAGTCCATCATTTCTGCACCAAATAAGCATGATTACTTAGAGTCATAGAGATGTACATCATGGAAACAGACCCTTCGGTCCAACCCATCCATGCCAACCAGATATCCCAACCCAACCTAGTCCTGCCTGCCAGCACCCGGCCCATATCCCTCCATACCCTTCCTCTTCATATACCCATCCAAATGCCTCTTAAATGTTGCAATTGTACCAGCCTCCACCACTTCCTCTGGCAGCTCATTCCATACACGTACCACCCTCTGCGTGAAAAAGTTGCCCCTTAGGTCTCTTTTATATCTTTCCCCTCTCACCCTAAACCTATGCCCTCTAGTTCTGGACTCCGCGACCCCAGGGAAAAGACTTTGTCTATTTATCCCCGCATAATTTTGTAAACCTCTATAAGGTCACCCCTCAGCCTCCGACGCTCCAGGGAAAACAGCCCCAGCCTGGTCAGCCTCTCCCTGTGGCTCAAATCCTCCAACACTGGCAACATCCTTGTAAATCTTTTCTAAACCCTCTCAAGTTTCACAACATCTTTCCGTTAGAAAGGAGAGCAGAATTGCACGGAATATTCCAACAGTGGCCTAACCAATGTCCTGTACTGCTAAGACTTGCTTTCCCAAAATACAGCACCTCGTATTTATCTGAATTAAACTCCATCTGCCACTTCTCAGCCCATTGGCCCATCTGGTCAAGATCCTATTGTAATCTGAGGTAACCCTCTTCATTGTCCACTACACCTCCAATTTTGATGTCATCTGCAAACTTACTAACTGCACCTCTTATGCTCGCATCCAAATCATTTATGTAAATGACAAAAAGTAGAGGGCCCAGCACCGATCCTTGTGGCACTCCACTGGTCACAGGCCTCCTCACTTGCTGCTAGTCTCCTGCTTCTCCCATATCTTTGCACATTATTTCTATCCAAATCATAATCCAATACCTTCTTGAATAAACATAATTTAGCCAATGCAAATTATTTTGTCATGGTGTACACGGTGATTGTTGCTGTGCTATAATACAAATATATTCATCTGCTAATTTTTGCAACCACTTAACAAGAATTGGAGAGGCTATTAATAAAATGGCATAAATATCTCAGCGTTAGACCCTTCTCTATTTTTAAATGAGGCATTGTTTACATTTGAACTTAGCATTCCGTAAAGTTCTTCACAAAAGTGAAGGTGAGGTCGGAGCTACTGCCATTGACATCAAGGCAACATTTGACCAAGAGTGGTATCAAGAAGTCCTAGCAAAATTGGAGTAAATGGAAATTGGGGGAAATTCTGCTGTTTGGAGTCACACCTGGAACAAAGGTTGTGTTTATTGGGGTCAATCATCTTAACTCCAGGTCTCCGCTGCAGTGTTCTTCAGAATGGTGTCTTGACCCAATCATTTTTAGCTGCTTCGTCAATGATCTCCCTTCAGTCATAAAGTCAGAGTGTTTGTGGATGATTTCACAATGTTCAACACCACTTATGACACCCCAGATACTGAAACAGTCCATTTCCATAAGCGCAAGACCTTGGTGCCATACAAGGGCCAGGCAATGACCATTTCTAACAGGAGAAAACCGAAACATTATCACTTGAAAATGAGCTGAACTCCACTTAAAGGTGGCCTTGCTGTCACTGTCCTGTCTTGTGACAGTGCTGCTGTCAGAAGTCTTTCATTTGCTGCTGGCCCCTTTATTCTGAAAGATGAAGCCCTATTACAATAAGCAAATGAATTATGTATTAAGAGCCCAGCCAACATCATTCTAAGAAGCTAACCTGAAGAAATGGATAAGGGTCAGTAGCCTTTTCAGGAATTAGGCAGAAGTCTCTTTGACTGAGCTGTTGCAGCCCCTGGAGAATATTATTGCCTATGTTTACGATGTGTGTATATATTGATAACTTGCATATGTATTGTATATTATGTAACAAAAATGCAGTCATCATGAATGTTTATTAGGCTTGTGATTGAAACAATTCCGTTCTGTTTTTCAATTCTGTGACACCAGGTACAGGATTAAGAGAATGATTATAGAGATAGTTATGAGTATGCTGAACCAGCCTTGCCCTTTCACACAGTGCTGATTATTGATTGTTCCATGTTTATGTTCAACAGATGACACACTGACTCCTTTGAAACCAACAGAAGAGAACAATGATCCCAAATCAAACACTGCCTCTGAAATAGATCTCGATAAGGCACGACTGGAACCGAGATCTGACGATGATGACACGTGAGCCAACGACTCTTTTTTAAAAAATTGTTAACCTTCCATCATTCAAATAAACAAAGGGATATTATCTGAATGTGTAGCACAGAAACAGGCTATGTGGCCCAACTAGTTCATACTGGTGTTTACAATTCAGACCAACCTTCTCTCACCCCTTTCCATCTAATACTACCAACAGAACCTTCTAGTTCTCTCTTCTTACGTGTTTTAGCTGTTTTCTCCTCATCTACTTATCCAATGGTTCCAGCCGGCTGTAATGCTGGATGAATCAGATTCCAAAATTACACCTGGCTTGATAGATCATAAGAACAGAGTTCCAAGGAAGGGTCACTGAACCCGAAAAGCTAATTCTGATTTCTTTCCACAGATGCTGTCAGATCTGCTGAGCCTTTTCAGCAATTTCTGTTTTTGTTTGTGATAGAACACTCCTCACTTGCCTGGATGGGTGCAGCTCCACCAACACTCAAGAAGCCTGACACTATCCAGGACAAAACAGCCCACTTGATTTTCAACATATCAAAAACATTCACTTTCTCCTCCATCATACTCAGTTGCAGCAGTGTGTACCATCTACAAGATACACTACAGAAATATGCTAATGTTACTTAGACAGCATGTTCCAACCCCATGATCACTACCACCTTGAATGACTAGGGAAGCAGATATGTGGGAGACACCACCACTTGCAAGCTCACCTTCCATTTACCATCCTGACTTGTAACTATATCGCTGTATTTCAGTTTTGCTGGACCAAAAGCCTAGAACTCCCTCCCTAACAGCATTGTGAATCTACGTACAGCACATAGAGTCATAGAGATGTACAGCACAGAAACTGACCCCTCGGTCCAACTCGTCCATGCCATTCTAAACTATCTAATCCCATTTGCCAGCACTTGCCCATATCCGTCTAAACTCTTCCTATTCATATACCCCTCCAGATGCCTTTTAAATTGTTGTAATTATATCAGCCTCCACCACTTCCTCTGGGAGCTCATTCCATACACATACCACCCTCTGCGAGACAAAGTTGCCCCTTAGGTTTCTTTTATATCTTTTCCTTCTCACCCTAAACCTATGCCCTCTAGTTTTAGACTCGCCCATCCCAGGAAAAAAGACCTTGTCTATTTACTCTATCTATGCCTTTCATGATTTCCCTGGAGAGCCTCCGACTCTCCAGGGAAAACAGCCTCAGCCTATTTAACCTCTCCCGAGGGCTGCAGCTGTTCATGAAAGCAACTCACTACCAGCGTCTCAAGGGCAACTAGGCACGAGCCACAAATGCTGGCTCAGCTAGCAAAGTCTACATACCATGAATGATTAATAAGACTTCTTTCCAGTTCTGATGGCCTAATCTGTTCTCAATCTGACAACTGGAAAAATTCTCTCCAAACTCTCACAGCTTGGAGACTTATAATCACTTTGTTGGGGGTTGTATTATAGGCCTCCCAGTAGCTGATGGTTGACCTCCTAGAGGTTTATAAAATCATGAGGAGCACGGATAGGGTTAATAGCCAACGTGGTGAAAGTGAGGACTGCAGATGCTGAAGATAAGAGTTGGCGTGTGGTGCTGGAAAAACACAGCAGGTTAGTCAGCATCCGAGGAGCAGGAGAGACAACGTTTTGGGCAAAAGTTCTTCATCAGAAATTAATAGCCAACATCTTTTTCCCCAAGATGGGGATGTCCAAAAGTAAAGGGCATAGGTTTAAGATGAGAGGGAAAGATTTCAAAAAGACCTGAGGGGTACCCTTTTCAACAGAGGGTGGTTTGTAAGTGAATGAGCTGCCGGAGGAAGTGTTGGAGGCTGGAACACTACAACATTTAAAAGACATCTGGATGGGTACATGAATAGGAAGGGTTGAGAGGGATATGGGCCAAATGCTAGCAAATGGGACTAGGTCAGATTGGGATGTCTGATTTATGTGGATGAGTTGGACCAAAGGATATGTTTCTGTGCTGTATGAATTGATGACTCTATGACTTGAAAATCCAATTTACCCTTCTGCTAGGGGAAAATCCTCTCCTGAACTGAAATATACCCTACTCTTCTTCTAGAATGAAATCAAAATCTAATTGTTCTGGACTAAATTCAAATTACGATATCAGTGTCATTTGTTTTTCTGTATGTCATTAACTTATCAATCCACCAACTCATACCACATCTATCTGGTTAGAATCATGCCACTCAGCCTGTGTTCCAGATTCCTCCAATTGTACAGGCCTAGCAGCGATCATGGGACAGTGACATATTTGGGAGGGTGGGGCTCTGTGAGTCCTCAACATTCATTTTGGAGCCTTCAAGTCTTTTGGCACCAGGTCAAACATGGGCAATGACACCTTCGATTGATTAGTTTTGACATGAATTGCATGTTTTCTCAGAAATTACGTGTTTAGATCACTTGACTTCTTTTTTGAAAAAAATTCCCTTATAGAACTGAAACAAAAATTCCCATTAAAAATATGAATTCTCAAATGATAATTAATATATACTTTACACTTTATATCACACTTGCCTCGTCTTAAATTTATCAGTGTTATTCATCTGAAGAGCACCTTGCGGTAGTGAGAATGGATCAGCTTTGGATTTCTGTAAAGCAGAATGGCAGGAGTTTGAAACTTGCCACTGTCCATTTACGTATACTTTGAACTTGCACAACACAAACTTTAGTGCTTTATGTATAGATTTTGACAGCAAAAGCAACACGCCTGTAAAAATGAGCTAATCTAAACAATTTGGGAATGAACTTCAATGCTATTTTCAGTATATAATCGAAGCAATCTAGGCTGCAAGTTTCTTGCTCTAGTATTCCATCCTAAAATCAAATTCCTTGACAAATGTTTGATACATCCCATCACCTGCACTCCTAACCTACATTAAATTGTAATAATAGTTGATGACATTGTGTTCTATGTTTTCTGTGTTGTGCACTCACAAAACAATCAAGCTAAATTAGATTAGAGCACAACAGGGTAGCATAGTAGTGGACAAATAATTCAAAGACCTATATTCTTGATCTAGTGACAACAATCAAATCCCATCATTCCATTGGGGGAATTTCGATTCAGTTAGTGAAAAATATATTAAATGTAAATCTTGCATTAGTAGTGGTCACTGTGGAAACTTGTTAAGGTCCACCTGATTCATCAATGTCCTTTAGGGAAAAAGATCTACTCTTGTCCAATTTGGCTGATACGTGACTCCAGTCCAACAACAAAATAGTGGCTCATAATTACCCTCTAAAATGGCCAAGCAAGTCATCCTTTTGCAGCAAATTGCAACAACCAAATATAATAAAAATAAAACTGAATAAACTACTGGGCATTGACCTGAACATCAGATTTGGGTATGATAAAGGTACTCCCAGCCAATCCTGCAAAGTTCACGAGCGTCTGGGGATTTGCAGCAAGTATGGGAAAGTGACATAATTGACTATTCAAACAATGGCTGATGTAGTCATTTGCACAGAATCATGCCATTCACCCCATGTTCCAGATTCCTCCAATTCCACAGGCTTAGCAGAGACATATTTGGGAGAATGAGGTTCTGTGAGTCCTTAACATTCACTTTGGAGCCTTGAAGTTTTTTGGCATCTAGTCAAACATGGGCAATGACAACTTCAGTTGATTAGTATTGACCATCCTTCCTCAGCTGATGAATCAATACACTCTAGTTGCTAGGTCAAAATCCTGGAATTCTGTCCAGATCAAGAATGTGTCCACTCACACTAAATGGACTGCAGTGGTTCAATAAGGCTGCTCACCACCACTTTCTCAAGGACAACTGGAGATAGGCAATAAATGTTTGCTAAGCTAGTGACGCCTGCATCTTGTCAATGAATAAAACAAAACTTTGTCAACCATTGTTCATTTGGTAAGATTCTCACTTCTGAGTTACCAGTCTTTGGATTCGACCATGATTAGAAAACAGAAATCAAGGTTGACACTCCAGTGCAAGTGCGATACCGTTGAAGGTGCCTTTTTTCAGATGAGACATTAAACTGAGGTCTCACCTGCCTGTTTAGGTGGCCTTAAAAGATTCTGTGGCATTATTTAGAAGAAAAGCAGAGAATTGTTTACTCCTGCACTGGCCAATTATCTGGTCACTTTTACATCGTTATTTGTGAGAGCTAACCATGTGGAAATTGACTGTGGTTGTAAAGCACTTTGAGGTCTTTATTGTCTCAATCTTTTAGTATTTTCAGACTTAACCATCACAAAGCTTTATTATGTGACTACTCTGATTCATTTTGTAGGATTCTGAATTGTATTTATATGAATTTTTGTTTTCCCTAGAAATTTTGAAGAATCAGAAGATGAACTCACAGAGCAGCTCGTAGAGTCTTTGCAAGATCTAGTTCATCCAGAAGAGAAAATACAAGGTAGTGATGGGCCAGAAATCAGTCAAAGAATATCCAATGAAGAAGAAGAACAAAAGAATGAAGGCCACAAGGAAGTACTTGTTCCTGATTCTCAGAGAAAGTCTGAGGAATCCTTTGATGAAAAGAACAGAGGTGCACCTGACCCAGGCAAGAATTGTACAGAACAAAATGGGACAACTGCCAGAGAATGATACAGTTACTGTGATGTTCTTACAGCTGATAAACTACCTGGGAGTCATTTGAAACACAAGAAGTCTTACAGTTTTGTCTAAAAGTATACTTGTATTTCAAAGAAAAACTTCAATGTAAAAGACTTTACTGGATATATTAGTCAGGCATCTGATCAATTAACTACGACATTCAAGACAACCAGCTGTGAAAGTGGTTATTGTTATTCATCAAGGATATATCTAGCTATATGTATAGTCTTTAGAGTCAATAATAAAAGTCAGTAAAGATTAGCCTTGTCATTTTTAGGAATATATTTCCGGTCATTTCTAAGTATTACTATTTATTTAGTAAATCCAAATTCATGAAGGCAAGTGATTGCCACTTTGTTGTGTCTAAGGTGATTAGTCAACCACTTACTCTGTAGCGGGAACACTCCTCAGTTCTGTGCAGCTTTGTTTCTGTTCGTTTGGTCTTTCAATATTGAGACTGATAGTTTTCGAATTGCACAAGGGCGCTGTTTTGGAATCCGTTAGTTTTCTCTTGGAATTCAACCTGCTGCATCATTTGCTTTCCCAGGGGCACCTGCGTAAGGAATGGGGACAAGGTATAAGTGCTGATTCACTTCCCCAATATTGTAAATCTATTTTTATGGTAATATGGGGACTTTCTGTGAAAGGATGAGTTATTTTCTGAGTCATGATGTTATGGTTTGGAATGTGGATAAAGCTCAGTGGTATTTGTGTCCTTCACTCTCACTTAAACCACCAAGGAGTGTTGATAATATACATCATGCCTGGTACTTTACCTTGACTGCCAAACTTAGTTGGGGACATCATCAGCCTCTGTTGTTGTAAATTGGGAACACCATCTATTGGAATGCACAAGATCTGGGACAAATAGCAGAGGACAATTGCTCTGAAATCAGCAAGATCAAAAGATGATCCCAATGAAGACTTGTGGCCAGTTACCTGAGAACAGATTGAAATCTTACTAACATTTCATACTTAGCAATGATACCTGGACACAATAGTGCTATTGTTTACAACAGTCATGGCTGACTCATCCTAAACCGGACAAAGAAAGGAATGTGAAAAGAAGATTTTGCCCTCTCATTCATGTTCAAATGCGCATAACAGGACTCCTTTTCAAAATTTAAATAATGTTAGCTGGATCGACTGGTTTCAAGGATTAATGAACTTATTTTACAAATTACAGAACAACAGATCATCTTGTTGATTTTGGAAGAAGATTCATCTTCAGAATTGAGCCTTATTCTATTCGTGCTTCATCGGCTAAAAGCCTGCACCCATTGGTCATTAGCAATTTCAGTTTATGTCTTTTAACACTTTTTGAAGAGAAACAATGTTGAACATTTTTATACCTTCCTCTTGTTGACCCCTAGTTTCCCATGCTGGAATACATGTCTGGACACCATGAGGTCTGAATCAGATTTACCTATTTTAAAGCAAAACATTTTAATGATATTGTTGGAAACATCCAGGATATTTTACATATTCCAGGGCTTGTTTCCCCTTCATTATACTCACAGACTACCTACTGACAGGAAATGAAAGTCAATGGAGTGGAGAGGCCTAACATTACATCGCTGCACTTCTATCTTCTATCTCCCCCATGAGCTGATCCCCATTCAATGTAATGATAGATTAAAGCAGCTTGTAGGACAGAGCCACTACTGTTCATCTTCCTCCAGCAAGCAACACTGCATAGAAGATTACTGTGCATAATGACTATAATACTTCAAAATTCTAGCAGTGGTCATTGTCTTTTTCATTTGCACAATGACAAGGAGAGGTATTGTTCACAAATCAACAGGAAACACGCTATAGAACTTGCATTGAATGATACTATTTCTGATCTGAATAGATTTGCACTTGAGTATTTCTACTATTGTACATAATTGAAGTTTTTAAAAACTAAGTAAATATAATAAATTACAAGCATCTCTGGAGATCAGTCAAAGAAAAACAAACAGTGCAATGCTGTTTCACAGCTGACATTGGGATACTTCAGTATGGAAACTACACACAGCAACTGGGAATGATCAGTGATTTCAGAGCGTGGTCAGCTAAGTGTTTAATTTTAAGACTTATAAATTTTTTTTTTGCAAATCTATGATAGTGAGTAGGTTGAGGGGACTTTTTTTTAATGTTATACTGAGATCTGTCTCCTGATTTTGATATTAAGTTATTCCAGAACAATGTTTTTGAACAATAAGACTGTTCAACACAAGAGTTTTTGAGAGCATGTCTTGTGATTTTTTGGGGTATATTTTGGGTCTGTAGATTGTTTAAGGTGCAGAGAAGACTTTTAGTGGAGTGATGTGGTCTTTCTGTCAGATAGGGGAGATTACAGATAATTTCAGTGTTCCTTGAGATTATGTCTGCAAGAAGTGTGTTTGATGAAAATCCTGTCAGATCGCATGGATCGGTTGGAACGGCAGTTAGAGACAATGAGGAATTTACAGGAGCTAGGAGATGTGGGATGGCAGTTTCAGGAAGGTAGGAAAACCACAGATACAGTTAGGTAGATGGGTTACTGCTCGGAAAGGTAGGAGAGTTAGGCAGGTAGTGAAGGAGTCTCCTGTGGCTATCCCTATCTCAAATAAGTATGCTATTTTGGGAAATGTAGTGGCTGTTGGCCTCTCAGAGGAAATATAGTGCTGACAGATGTGTCTCTGGTATCCAAACTGTTTCTACTGTAAAGAGTGGTATGTCAGGTTCCTTTGGATTGAATTTCATAGGCGACTCTGCAGTCCAGGGCACATTTTGATATTTCTGAAGCCAACTGCGAGATAGCAGAATGGTGTGTTGCCTCCCTGGTGCCAGGGTCAAGAATGTCTCAGAGATGGTGCAGAATATTCTCAAAGGGGAGAGTAACCAGCAGGTTATTGTACACATTGAGGAGGGACCTGATTGAGGCTGACAAAATTATGTGAGGTATAGACAGGGTGGATGCTTTCTCCCAGAGTGGAAGACTCAATTATTAGGGGTTCCAAGTTCAAAGTGAGAGGGGAAAAGTTTAGGGGAGATGTGCGTGGAAGGTTCTTCGTGCAGAGGGTGGTGGGTGCCTGGAACACATTGCCAGTGGAGGTGGTAAGGGCAGGAATGATAGCATCACTCAAGATGTATCTAAACAGATACATGAATGGGCAGGGAGCAGAGGGTACAGACCCTTAGAAAATAGGTGGCAGGTTTAGACAGATGATCTGGATTGGCACAGGCTTGGAGGGTCAAAGAGCCTGTTCCTGTGCTGTAATATTCTTTGAAACATTCTGCAAGCTGGCGTCCTGTCTCCCCAGTGTAGAGGAAACCACATCGAAAGCAACGGAACAGCAGATGACGTGTGGAAGTACGGGTAAATTTGATGGATGTGGAAGGATCCTTTGGGGCCTTGGACAGAGGAGAAAGTGAGAACTGCAGATGCTGTAGATCAGAGCTGATCAGAGCTCATGCCCAAAACGTCTATTCTCCTGCTCCTTGGATGCTGCCTGACCTGCTGCGCTTTTCCAGCAACACATTATCGGCCTTGGACAGAGGTGAGGGGGGAGCGCAGAATTTGCACTTCTTCCAGTGGCAGGGTAAGGTGCTGGGAGTGAAGGGTGATTTGGTGGGGGGGGCATGGACCTAACAAGGGAGTTGTGGAGGGAATGGTCTCTCTGAAACGTAGATAAATATATCCCTGGTGGTGGAGTCTGTTTGTTGGTGGCAGTAATGGTGGAGGATGATGCAATTTGTCTAGAGGCTCATGGAATGGAAGGTGAGGACCAGCAGGATTCTGTCCTTGTTGAGATTGGAGGGAATGGGGTTCAAGGGCAGAGGTGCAGGAAGTTAAGCATCAACCACCATGTGGGAGGCAAAATTGTGGTCTTTGAAGAAGGAGGCTATCTGGGATGTTCTATGGTGGAATTGATCCTCCTGGGAACAGATGTGGCAGAGGTGGAGGAATTGGGAATAAGGGATAACATTTTTACAGAAGGCAGGGTGGGAGGAAGTGTAGTCCAGGGAGTTGTGGGAGTTGGTGAGTTTGAAGTAGATGTCCATGTTGAGTCGGTCACCGGAAATGGAGAGGTCCAAGAAGGGGAGGGAGGTATTTACTTTAAATCCATAGACTCCCACAGCTACCTGGACTACACCTCCTCCCACCCTGCCTCCTGTAAAAACGCTATCCCTTATTCCCAATTCCTGCACCTTATCCCAGTTCCAACCTTCCAACTCAGCACCACTCTCTTGAACTGTCCACCTTCCTTCCCACCTATCCGCTCCACCCTCCTCTCCAACCTATCACCTTCACCCTCACCTTCATCTACCTAGCGTCTTCCTAGCTACCTTCTCCCCAGCCCATCCCTCTCCCATTTATCTCTCAGCCTTCTTGAGCCACCCCCCTCATTCCTGATGAAGAACTTATGCTCCTCGGATGCTGCCTGACCAGCTGTGCTTTTCCTGCGTTATACTCTTCGACATATGTCAAGTATAGACAGCTGGGATCAAGTGAGTCCCGACAGGAGTATAAAGGTAGTAGGGGTATACTTAAGAGGAAAATCAGGAGGGCAAAAAGGTGAAATCTCTGTGGCAAATAGGATTAAGGAGAATCTCAAGATATTCTACAAGTACATTAAGAGAAAGAGTAACTAGGGAGAGAATAGGGCCCCTTAAAGATCAATATTTGTGGAACCACAGGAAATTGGTGAGATATTAAACAAGTATTTGCATTATTATTTATTGTTTAGAAGGGTTTGGAAGCTAGAGAACTTGGGGACATAAATAATATCTTGGAAGTGTCCATAATACAGAAGTGGAGGTGCTGGATGTCCGAAAATGCATAATCATGGATAAATCCCCAGGAACAGATCAGATGTATTCTAGAACTTTGAGGGGAACTCGGAAGGTGATTGCAGGACACCTTGCTGAGATATTTGCATCATCAATAGCCACAGGTGAGGTGCTGAAAGACCAGAGGCTGGCTTACGTGGTGCCATTTTTCAAGAAAGGCTGTAAGGAAAAGCCAGAGAATTATAGACTGGTGAGTCAGAGATGGGTACGTTGTTAGGATTCTGAGGGACAAGGTTTACATGCATTTGGAAATGCAAAGATTGATCAGGGAGAGTCAGCATAACTTTTTGTGTGATCATGTCTCAACAGCTTGATTGAATTTTTTGGAAGTGACAAAGAAGATTAATGAATACAGGGCAGCAGATGTTGTCTGTATGGATTTCAGCAAGGCATTCAACAAGGTTCTGCATGGTAAACTGGTTAGTAAGGGAATCCAGGGGTGCTGGTCAATTGGATACTTATTTGGCTTGAAGGTAGGAAACAGAGCTTGGTGGTAGACGGTTAATGTTTTGAACTGGAGGCCTGTGACAAGTGGTGTGCTGCAAGCATTTGGTGCTAAGTCTACTGCTTTCTGTCATTTACATATGAATATAGCAGATATGGTTAGTAAATTTGCAGATGATACCAAAATTCATGGTGTCATGAATATTTAAAAACATTATCTCAGATTACAATGGGATCTTGATCAGATGGGTCAACGGACCAAGGAGTGGCAGATAGAGTTTAATTTAGATAAATGTACATCTTACATTTTGGTAAAACAAATCAGGGCAGGATTTATACACTTAACAATAAGGTTCTGGGAAGTATTGCTGAACAGAGACTGAGGGATGCAGGTGCATAGTTCCTTGACAGTGAAGTCACAGGTACACAGGGTAATGAAGGTGGCATTTGGCACACTTGCCTTCACTGGTCAGTACATTGTGTATAGGAGTTAGGAAGTCATGTTGCAACTGTACAGGACTTTAATTAGGTAACTTCTAGAATACTGTGTTTACTTCCCTGGCATAGTGTTAAACTTGAAAGGGTCCAAAACAAAAAATTACAACAATGTTGCCAGGCTTGGAGGGCTTGCAATATAGGGAAAGGCTGAATAGGCTGGAGCTTTTTTAAACCTGGAGCAGTGGAGGCTGAAGGGTAACCTTATAGTGGTTTATAAAATCATGAGGGACATGGATAGAGTGAATAGCCAAGGTTTTTTTTCCAGGGTAGGAGAGTCCAAACCTAGAGCGCATAGGTTTAAGGTGAGCGGAGAAGATATAAAAGGGACCCGAGGGACAACACTTTCATGCGGAGGGTGGTGCGTGTATGGAATGAGCTGCTAGAAGTGGTGGAGGCTGGTCCAATTACAATAATTAAAAGGAATTTGGAAGGATATGTGAATACAGGAGTTTAGGATAGCTCGTTCAACTTGTCCATGCTGTATAACTTTTATATCTATTTTCTCTTTTCCCTACTTAAAAAAAGGAAGCAGGTTTGATTTATGAGCTTTTAGAAGAAGTTCAATACAGCATTATAAAATCTTTCAAATATACACAAATAATAGCATAAAATGCCTTATAGCCCTCCTCCCTCCCTCCAAGGGAAGGGAAAATATTTACATTTATTTACAATGTCCAATAATTTTAAATTATCTTTCATTAAAAAATAGTTCCACAGCAGATATAAATGATCTTTCAAACTCCTGGTCAGAGAATCTGCTCACAGACTGTCGAGCGTTCTTCCTAATCTCCAGCCTCTTTTCAGGAGATAGTGATAGAATAGTATTCATAGCATCTGCATAACTTTCTTCGCTGTCTGCTAGGAAACCTGTCTGAACTCCATCATGTGGTACTACTATGTCCAGCTTGGGGCCTCCCGAATTATGGGCCAGAATGACAGTTCCTGCTGCCATGCATTCAACTACCCCTGTAAAAAAAAGTGCAGAATGATTAAATGGTCATGATAAATCACAGATTATTCACTGGTTTGAATTGTAAATCAGAATAAATAACTTCCAGAGGTTAAAATAATTAAAAATTGAAGTAATTTCACAAATATTTAAAAAAATTAAATGTATCAGGAAATCTAACTAAATTGCTCATTTAGGTCTGAACAACCACTCTGTAATCCCAGCATACTACTCATCATGAAATGGTAATATGAATATTCTTAAACAATTGTATTGTGTGTCAGTACAGCTGCAAGTTAACTCTTGACAGTCCTATTTTGTTTGCGAAGGTTCCAGGCTCCCTCTGTATAAAAGCCTACTGCTGTGCCACTAAATTGTACCTGGATATGGGTTTATAACAGTGGGTTCATGACTGTAGTCAGACAGTTCGCCAAAAAAGGAATCAAAGTTTGATACACGTTATAGGAAACTAAGCTGAAATGCTAGTTCTAGCTGCATTCATTATTTAATACTAATCTTAATTTTGCCTTCACCCAACTGAAGTTTCAATCTTCTTTCTGATTTACAAAGAATAGCAAATGGATTTCTCTCTTCTTCAATCACACGCTGAGTTACTACTATTGAATGGATTGCTCAGGCTTTGCAGGATTGTAGCAATAAAGCCTTAAAAAATTGGAATTTTTGCTGTCACACCTGAAATACGTCTGAATGGAAAGATTGCAGTGGCAGCAAAATATTTCCTTTATCTGTTGTTCTTACAGAGTGAAAGATGCACATGGAATGAATAAACACCCAATTTAAACCTTCTTAAACAGTGGAACCTCAAACTGTTAACAGAAACCAGAGGCTGAATTTGTTCTTTTGGAATTCATCGCTTACTAAAAATTCCAAGATGTGGAGATGCTGGTGTTGGACTGGGGTGGACAAAGTTAAGAAATCACACAACACCAGGTTATAATCCAACAGTTTTATTTGGAAGTACTAGCTTTCAGAGTGCTGCTCCTTTGTCAAGTAACTAGTGGGGCATGATCATAGGACACAGAATTTACAGCAAAAGATCATAGTGTCATACAACTGATGCAATATATTCAGCCTTGGATCTTTGGGTGACTGTTGTCCAAGGCAGACTTCAGGATAGGCAACAATGTAGAGTGGCCAAGCAGAGGCTGATAGCCAAGTTCAGTACACAGGTGACCCCACTATACACACTCACACACAAGCACACATATACACGCACAAACACACACAGACCCTTTCTCATACACATGCTATATCTCAGACACATATAGTTCTGACACTCTCAGACATGTTCTCCATCACACTTACACACTCTCCCATACTCCCATTCCCTCACATGCATGTACACCACACACACAGATCTTTAGGGTAGATACACTCTATTATGTTCAAAAGCACACAATCTGTTGGTAGTCAATCCATGTGACATTTTATAAATTTCTTCTTTGGAAGTAGAACCAGTCTGACTCAAGATTGGGATACAGACAGACTCTAATCTAACACCTTTAATGCATTGTCTGAGCTCAGATGTCACTTTTTAAAATAAAATCTTAAGTTATTCGGGAATGTGACTTGAAAGAAGTTCTAGGATTTACTAAGTTATTCGGGAATGTGACTTGAAAGAAGTTCTAGGATTTACACATTAATGAATCAAAACCTGCAACCCATTCTAAAAGATGAAAGACTTAACAGCAATTTAGGTCTGTTCAATATATTGCATGTATCTATGACACTATGATCTTTTGCTATAACACTGTGTCCTATGATCCTGCCCCACTATCTACTTGATGAAGGAGCAGCGCTCCCAAAGTTGTACTTCCAAAAAATCCCGTTGGACTATAACCTGGTGTTGTGTGATTTTTAAAATCTCCAAATGAGCTCAAACATAATTGCAGCAGAAAACAGGAGAACCAATTACCATTATTCATAGAGGAAAGATGATTATTTTGCACCAGGTACATCCAATTTCCTCCAAGAATTGTATACTTATAATCACTAAACAGAGGATTGTGTTGATTTAGAATTCGATTAAAAGTAGATTTAGATTATACTATTTTTTTCTCTCAAGGTGTGCATGCAAGATTCTATAATAGCCTGTAAATAAATGCAAAATATCAAGCTATAATAATTTCTAAAATGTAGTCAATAATAAAGTTGTACAGTACAGTATTCTCACCTATACCAAAATGTTCATTCCACATTGTGTGCAGTCCAATAATGGCTTCAGCTAGATGTTTCTTAAGTTCTTCAAATGAAATATTAATCTTAAACTCAACATTTTCCATAACTCCCAACTTCTTGCATAATTCTTTTAGACCAGCTACTCGCTCTTCATCATCTGTATTACGGCAACCTCCAATCAATATTAATTTCACAGCTGAGTTCTGAACACACTTCATCTGAAGGAACTGACAGAAAGCTTTAATTTGTAGAGAATGGTCTTTCTCTGGCCGAAACTGGCCAATTGAAACAATGGAATGTTCCACCTTTTTACTATCAACTAATGGAATATCCAGGAATGTCTGTACATCACAGGGTGGGTAGACAACATGGGTTCGATCACCAGCTTTCCAAAGAGCAAGAATATGATTCAGAGTCCATGTAGAATTTACCATTACAATGTCACTGCAAGACCCAACCAATCCATACATCAAGGCAAAGATGTAATAGTATACAAGTTTGAGATTGCTCAGTACAGGATTTGTTGATATAAAATCTGCATTGTTAAATCTTGGATTCCTGTCCCTCACTACAGACAGCATGTCTGTGCTAATTGTAGGGTAATGAACATAGCAGCCAATTTGGCAGCCTCCCAAGTATTTGAACAGAGGAAGTACATATGCATAACCCATGGAATCTATAAAGATATCTGGAACACATTTCATTAGAGCCTCCCATCCAAGGAAAACAGACCCCAGACTTTGTCCTAGCAGAGTAAAATATGGATAAAGCTGAGCTTCAACAAAATGTCGTTTTTTAAGGAAAATGAACTGCACAGGTTGAAGAAGTTTGATATTAAAGCGCCTATAAGCTCCATTCAGAATTTCTTCAGCTGTGGCATCTTGATCTCCAGTATAAATTACCACTATAATTTCTTCATACCTGTGAATTTCAAAAATAGACATATTTTAGAATAGATCAGTCACTGACTTTAATATTTAAGGTGCAGCAATATGATCGAAAATGTTTACAGGATACTCGACAATTATACGACACAAAAGGAAACGCTAAATGTTAATGATGTGCTGCAACACAAACAGGATCATAGCAGGCATTTTACATTTATCTGAATATAAAGTTAAAAATTTACAAACTTTGATTGAAAACGTTATGGAAGTATTGACTGCAATATAAGCTTTCAGCATGGACTACATGTGGAAATATTGACTGAAAACTTGCATTTATAGTGTGTTTTAACATTAAAAAAAGTCTCAACCTGTTAAAAGAGGGATAATCAGAAATAAGTTAACAGAGAGACTTAGAGAAGGTGAGTAAGCTTGGTGCCAAACTTCCAGGATATTGTGGGAGCGCAGCCATTGAGGGAAGTGGAGAGTATTCCATCTCACTCTGACATCGCAGCCTCTGACTTGCTCTTGTAGCCACAATATTTGTGTGTGGCTTGTGCAGTTCAGCTTCTGATCAATGGTGATGGTAGAGGATATAGTGAGGGTAGTGCCATTGAATGTCAATGGGAGATTCTTCCTTGTTGAAGATGGTGATTGCCTGGTATTAATGTGGCATAAATCCTAGTTTAGATTAGATTACTTAGATTACTTACAGTGTGGAAACAGGCCCTTCGGCCCAACAAGTCCACACCGACCCGCCGAAGCACATCCACCTAGACCCATTCCCCTACATTTGCCCCTGCACCTAACACGACGGGCAATTTAGCATGGCCAATTCACCTAACCTGCACATCTTTGGACTGTGGGAGGAAACCGGAGCACCCGGAGGAAACCCACACAGACACGGGGAGAACGTGCAAACTCCACACAGTCAGTCGCCTGAGGCGGGATTTGAACGCGGGTCTCTGGCGCTGTGAGGCAGTAGTGCTAACCACTGTGCCCACAAATGATACTTATCATTTTTTCATCATTTTTATCATCAATTGTCACTTATCATTCCAAGCCTGAATATTATCCTAATTTTGCAGCATATTGATCCTAAAAATTGTGCAGTCATCAGTGGACACTCCCAATTCTGATGACAGGTCATTGATAAAGCAGCTGAGGATAGATGGGCCTCATACACTACTGAGGAACTCTTGCAGCAATATGCCTGTACAGAGATGAGTAGCCTTTGTGTTAGGTAGGAATCAAACTATTGGAATAATTTCCCCCAATGAGTCCAATTTTCTGAGGGCTGTTTTGATGACACATTCAGTCAAATGTTGCCGTGATGTCATAGGCAGCATTTCTCACCTACGCTCAAGTTCAAACCTTAGGTCAATGTTTGGGTATCAGCAGTTGAGTGGCCATGGTGGAACTCAAATTGAGCACTGATGAGCAAGTTATTTCTGTTGTGGTTTCTAGTTTTACCTACGTTCTCTCACTGCACAGTTATGATTGAGCTTGAAATAATACTCAAGATTACAATTCCTGTTTCATTTAGTATTCTTTATAGTTAAAATGATCCCACAATTATATTTTGCTTTGAATACAAATGACTAAAATTATCAATAGACTCCAAATGAAGAAATTGGGACTCACCTCTTCTGTAAAGCTCTTATTGCACACCATAATACCCTTTCTCCTCCACCCCCAGCATTACAGTATGGGTGAAAGAATGCCACCACTAGTTGTGTCTTGCCATTTTTTCCTGGAGTTTGTAGTAATTTCTTCTTTGGACAGATCCAGAATCGAATATACAAGAAAATTGCAGCGAGGATAAAGAATAAGCCAGCAGTTACGAAAAGTGTAGGAATGATCAACGAAAACAGAAACCTAACAAGAAGAGCAAAAGTTTATATAAATTGCAAATCATCAGAATGATAGACTAGTACAGTATTTCATACATTACAGTTGGACTTTTTTAGCCACTACTGCATGGAAGCTTTTTGGTCACAAACCTAAATTGTATATTTGCTCAGATAAATGCTGTTCTCTGCAGCTTGCCACATCAAGGCACTTAGAAATATGACTTTATCTCTTTATTCACATGCCCGCATATAGAAATGGTCCGAGTGCTCCAAAAACTTACGACTGTATTATCTCCTGCAATCTGCCCAAAGTATATACAAACCTGGAATAATTGATATTTTCAATTAACTTACGTATGTATCGTTATAATACAAAGTTGGACAGGCTGGGCCTGTATCCATTGGAGTTTGGAAGGATAAGAAGTGATCTTCTTGAAACATAAGATCCTGAGGGGAGTTGACACTTTGGCTGCTGAAAGAATATCTTCCTTGTGGGAGAGACTAGAAACGAGGGACAGCATTTAAAAGTAAGGCGCTTCCCATTCTAGGGTTGAGAAACCAATGACACTGAATTTAAAAAAAACCAACAAGACAAAAATTATTGCACAACATTGTAAGTGTGGAAGGGTAATTTTAATTTCTAGCAAGAGCCCTTCATCAGGAATCCTTTCCTGAAATGTCGATTCTCCTGCTCCTCGGATGCCGCCTGACCTGCTGTGCTTTTTCCAGCACCCCACACACAACTCTGATCTCCAGCACCTGCAGTCCTCACTTTCTCTAATTTTAATTCTGCCAATGGTATAAAACGAAGTAGCGTCAAATCAGTTCTTCACAGTTTTTCTTTCATTAAATTTAACTGACATGGTGTATAACAGATGTGTGATATCACTTAATTAATGTCACTGTGGAAAGTTATCTTTAGTCATTTAGGTCTGAAAAACTGACAATCTCATTTCTGGGAATGATTGAGGCAATCATAAGCAGAGCTGGAAATGTGTTGCTGGAAAAGCGCAGCAGGTCAGGCAGCATCCAGGGAACAGGAGAATCGACGTTTCGGGCATAAGCCCTTCTTCAGGCTTATGCCCGAAATGTCGATTCTCCTGTTCCCTGGATGCTGCCTGACCTGCTGCGTTTTTCCAGCAACACATTTCCAGCTCTGATCTCCAGCATCTGCAGACCTCACTTTCTCCGCAATCATAAGCAGCACATGACATGGACTGCGAGTAGAGAATAGTGCAATCAAAATTTAACTTTTAAATTCTAAACATCAAACAAGTGAAAAATGAAATCAAAACTCGTGAGATGTAACAGGTGTGCTCTTTGATCATAAGGTTCACACCAACACCTGGTAATGTCACAAGGATCATGGAGTGGAAATCAATTTTACTAAGTAGTAAGGTAAGAAATTACTGCATAATAGACTTATGAAATCATAAGAGATTAAATGGAAAACTATAATAATCTTATAATGAAAGTTCCCATAGAGGCTGAAAAACTCAGAACAAGTCTATCTGTACAAAACAGGCTCTCAAGAAGAAACAAAATCGAAGTGATTCATACTGGCTTTGACCTTCTTCAGACAGAAGATAACTTGGGAAGATTTTCTTAATACTTTGGTTAGACATCCAAAGATGCCACCACTAACTATGGAGATAAGCACGCACTCCATATCAATCATCCAGCGGGACAGGTAAACCATTCTCACCTGTCATCGGTTATATGTTTTTCTTAACTATTTGGCTATGAGTCATTTTTAAACTGCTGCTTTTTAATAAACTAGATTAAATTAGATTCCCACAGCATGGAAACAGGCCCTTTGGCCCAACAAATCCACACCGACCCTCTGAAGAGTAACCCACCCAGACCCATTTCCCTCTGACTAATGCACCTAACACTATGGGCAGCTTAGCATGGCCAATTCACCTGCCCTGCACACCTTTGGACTGTGGGAGGAAACCCACGCAGACAGAGGGAGAATGTGCAAAATCCAGGCAGACAGTCGCCCGAGGCTGGAATTGAACCTGGGACCCTGGTACTGAGAGGCAGCAGTGCACAGAGCCACTGTGCCGCCCATTAATTATAAACTCGATCCTCTCTGCATGATTGTGCTGCAGAACCAGAATTGTACAGGACAGGAGGAGGAAGTGTATTTGACACAATTCTCCAAGTACTACAGAAATTCAGCTGGTCTGGCAGCATCTATGAAAAGAGACTAGGAGTTAATGTTGAGTCCAGTATAACTCTGTTTCATTCACTCACAGGATGTGGGTATCTCTGGCTAGGCCAGCATTCATTGCCCATCCCTAATTGCCCAGAGGGCAGTTAAGAGTCAACCACATTGCTGTTGGTCTGGAGTCACATGTAGACCAGACCAGTTAAGGATGAAGTTTCCTTGCGTAAAGGACATTAATGGAACAGCAGAATCGACGTTTCGGGCATAAGCCCTTCTTCAGGAATGAGGAAAGTGTGTCCAGCAGGCTAAGATAAAAGGTAGGGAGGAGGGACTTGGGGGAGGGGCTTTGGAAATGCGATAGGTGGAAGGAGGTCAAGGTGAGGGTGATAGGCCGGAGTGGGGTGGGGGCGGAGAGGTCAGGAAGAAGATTGCAGGTTAGGAAGGCGGTGCTGAGTTCGAGGGATTTGACTGAGACAAGGTGGGGGGAGGGGAAATGAGGAAACTGGAGAAATCTGAGTTCATCCCTTGTGGTTGAA
>NC_057715.1:93778262-93788895 GCF_004010195.1 Chiloscyllium plagiosum
GGATGATACGCTGTACATGGAGGTTGGTGGGGTGGTAGGTGAGAACCAGTGGGGTTCTGTCCTGGTGGCGGTTGGAGGGGCGGGGCTCAAGGGCGGAGGAGCCGGAAGTGGAAGAGATGCGGTGGAGAGCATCGTCGACCACGTCTGGGGGGAATTTGCGATCTTTGAAGAAGGAGGCCATCTGGGTTGTACGGTTTTGGAACTGGTCCTCCTGGGAGCAGATGCAGCGGAGACGAAGGAATTGGCTTCCCTCGTCAGGTCTTTATTAAGAAGCAACAATTTAAAAATGATTCATAGCCACATATGTAAGATAAACCCCCATGACCCATGACAGGCTCAGAACAGTTCTGAAGGGTCACTGGACCAAACCGTTAATTCTATTTCTCCTGAACTCATCCACTCTACAGTGCCCAGCTTAAGACCCTAAGAAATAGGAGCAGGAGTAGGTTGTTCAGCCCCTCAAGCCTGCTCCATCATTCAATAGGAACAATACTGGTCAACATTCCTCACGTCCCCTTTTCCTGCCTTTTCCCCACAACCTTCGATTCCCCTTTTGATCAAGGAATTCTCAGGCTCTTTGTGAATTCTTTTTAATGGTCCCTAGTAACCTACTCTAACAGGTTAAAATAATTATTTTGAAGTTTTTCTTAATTTCAAAAATGTACTTTATTCATAATAACATTTAGTTACAAATGCAGTTTGGTTCTGTACAGTGGCATATCAAGTAAATATCGCATATTTGAGTTTGAGTCTATCCCAACAAACCAACCAAAGACGTCTCTTACCACGGTCTCGTCTGTAAAAGAGACGTCTTTTATATATATATATATATATATATATACACGAACTGAGGCACTGGGAGGGTCGGCTAACTGAACGGACCTGAGTTATCATTCCCTGGTTGACAGAATCATGCAACATTACACTCACCTCAGGAACTCACAGAGACACCAGCCGCCGGCCGCCATCTTAGACACACTGACCTCCGCGCCGGAAGTGACTGTTCCCTGACGATCAATAACTGAAGATGCAATTGTTTGCAAGAATTAATGAATTCCCCGGGAATACAAATATGGATATCAACCCTGCACAAAAATAATTAACAAAGTTGCAGCGATGTTTGAAGCTCATTGTACTTTTCCGGCGGGGTTCATGTGGCTGGGTGAGTGATTGACAGGCGAATGGAGCACTGGGCTGTTCCCCTCACTCTGGTGTTTGGGTCTTTATATTATCATAGTTTATAAACTGGTATAAAAACTAGTATCCTGCCTTACTCTGCGGAGTTTTCTTTTAAATTCTACGGTGGGTTTTACGGTTATGCGTATAAAATCAAACCCTTTACCTCTGCAGCAACTAAAATTATTGAGGACAGTGCTTGTGATTTGGAAGTTATTTTGCTCCCTGAGTGTTTTCTTGGCACCTTGTCGGGAAGAACGATGATGTGTATTAAAGTATGTACTCGTAATGAGTAGAATTTTTAAATAAAATGCGAAAGGGCACCTTGTGTCCGTGGAACATGTCGAGTACGTTTAATTCAGTGGCGAAGTGATGAGTTGTTTTAACACGGGCACACTGTTGGATGTGAATATTGATCCATTTTTGACCAGGACACCAAACCTTTCGAAATCCTTTGTTCATATTTGCGGTTTCATGAAGTTCATGCTTCTTAAAATCTCTATTATCTTGGAGTAAAGTTCATATGTTTTAGACAATAGAGCTTGTTTTAAATTCTTATGAAAATATATCTACTTTTAAAAATGGTTCTCAAAAAGCTTTTGAGTTTTGGGAGTATAATATTGCAAACAACTATTTACAAGACAGTTACAGTATATAAAAGGTAGCATTCTTCCTTCAGTTGGTCTAAAATCTATTGTAAGGATTTTCCTGTGGTTTTTAAACAACATTGTGTAATGTTTGTTGATACTGTTTATTTGCTTTCTTGTTTTACATGTTCCTGAGGTGTGCCTTTGTGCCAGATCTACAGTTGCTATGATACTACTTGGAATTTCAATTGGAGCAGAGGATAAACTATGTAATTAGTACCTTTGCCTGTGTTTTCAAGGAAGAAGATTATATTTCAGCTTCATTTCAACATTCAGAGACGTTTTGATGATTAACTATGTGTTTAAAAACAATATTGAACAATGACTGTCCAGCCTCTTTGTATTTTGAAGCATTCTTGGAATGTCAAATAAACATCTCTGTTTCAAAGGAACATTTTTTCTCCAATATGCAAAATTGATTTTTGTCATATTTCACAATACTGTACAAATTTATATTTTTATAATACAATACAACACAGGAACAGGCCCTTCAGCCCACCAAGCCTGTGTTGATTCCTGAGCCCTATTTAGATCTGCTTATTGCCCATGCACGGTATCTATCCTTCTGTTTGCTTCATGTTCATGTGTCTATCAGGATATGCCTTAAATATTGCTAACATGTCATCTTACACCACCTCCATTGGCAGTGTGTTCTAGGCACCCACCACCCTCTGTGTGAAAGATTTTCCCAGCACTTCCCACCTAAACTTGCCCCCTCGCACCTTGAATCTGTGCTGTCTTGTAGTTGACTTTTCCACCCTGGGAAAAAGCCTCTGACTATCCACCATAGCTATGCCTCTAATAATTTTATTGGCCTCTTTCAGGTCACCCCTCAGCCTTCATCTTTCCGAGTTTATCCAACCTCTCTTCATAACTAAAACCCTTCGGAACAGACAATATCTCAGTAAACCTTTTCTCCACCCTCTCGAAAGCATCCACGTCCTTCTGGTAGTGTGGCGACCAGAATTGCACACAATATTCCAAATGTAACCTTACTAAAGTTTTGTACAGCTGGAACATAATTTGCTAACTTTTATATTCAGTGCCCTGACCAATGAAGGCAAGTGTGGGTATGCCTTCTTGACCATTATCACTTTCAAGGGATCTGTGGACATGTATGTCCAGATTCCTCTATGTCAGTGCTGCTAACAGTTCTGACATTTACTGTATAATTTACACTTGAATTTGATATTCCAAAAATGCATCATCTCACATTTGTCCACATTAAACTCCATTTGCCATTTTTCTGCCCAAATCTGTAATCTATATCCTGCTGTATCCTTTGACAATCCTCCTCACTATTTGCAACTCTGCCAATTTTGGTGTCGACTGCAAACTTACTAATCATACCATCTGCATTTATACATATTACAAACGACAAAGGTCCCAGCTCTGATCCCTCCAGAACGCCACTAGTTATTCATATTCCAAAAAGCACCCCTCCATAGCTATTCTCTGACTTCTATGACCAAGCCAGTTTTTGTATCCATCTAGCCAGCTAACCCCCGATCCAACGAGACTCTACATACTGTACTAGCCTGCCATGAGGTACTTTATCAAATGCATTACTAAAGTCCATGTAGACAATATCCACTGCCCTTACCTCATCAATCATTCTTGTCACCTTGTCAAAAAACTCAAGTTGGTTAGGCATGACCTTGTCCGCACAAACCCATGCTGCCTATCAATAACAAGTCCATTCAATTCCAAATGTCAATAAATCCTGTTTCTCAGTATCTTCTCCAACAGCTTCACCACCACTGACATCAGGCGCACCAGCCTAAAATTACTTGGATTGTCTCTGTTTGTCCTTCTGAAACAAAGGAACAATATTGGCCATTTTCTTGTCCTTTGGAACCTTGCCTGAGGCCAAAGAGGATATAAAGATATCTGTTAAGGCCCCTCTCTTGCCTCCCTGAGTACCTATGGGTAGATTCCATCTGGCTGTTGGGTATTTTAAGACACCCAACACTTCCTCCTTCATTCTGTTGACCTGCCCGAGAGTATTAACACACCTTTCCCTAACCTCAACATCCCTCATGTCCCTCTCTTTGGTGATTACTGATGTAAAGTATTTGTCGAGGATCTCACCCATTTCCTCTGGCTCCACACATAACCTCCCTCCTTTATCCTTGAGTGGATCTACGCTTTCCCTAGTTACCCTCTTGCTCCTAATGTATGCATAAAATGCTTTGGAATTTTCCTTAACCCCGCTGGCCAAGGACATTTCATAGTCCCTTTAAGCCCTTCTGATTTTTTGTTTGAGCTCCTTGCTACTTTCCCTATTCTTCAAGGACTTCATCTGTTTTTAGTTGCCTCGACCTTAGGTATGCTTTCTTTTTTGGACTAATCTCATAATTGCCCTTGTCATCCAAAGTTCGCCAATCCTGTCATTCCTGTCCTTCATTTTTATAGGAACATTTTTTATCTAGCATTCTAATCAACTAGTCCTTTAAAAAGTCTCACATGTCAGTTGAGGATTTACCCTCAAACAGCTGATCCCAATCCATATTCTCCAATTCTTGCTTAATTCGATTATAGTTGGCCATTGCCCAATTTAATACTTTCATCCAAGGTTTACCCTTATACTTATCCACAAGTATTTGAAAACTTATGGATTTGTGGTCACTATTCCTAAAATGCTGCCTGACTGAAACTTTGATCACTTGCTCAGGCTCCATTTCCCAATACTAGGTCTGTATGGACCTTTCCTCGGACTACCCACATACCATTTCTAAAACCCTTCCTCCACTCCTAACAAATTGCTTCTCATCCAAACCCCCAGCACTTAGGGAGTCACAGTCAATATGGTGTAAGTTAAAATCACCTACAAAACAACCCTATTATTTTCATATTTTTCCACAATCTGACTATATATCTCTTCCTCTATCTCACGCTGGCAGCTGGGAGGTCTGTTGTATTCTTGGCATTGTGATTGCCCCCTTCCTATTTGTGAGCTCTACCCATAATGCCTTGCTTCAAGATCCTTCCAGGGTGTCCTCCCTCAACACAGCTGTGAAATGCTCCCTAATCAGTAATGCAACTTCCCCACCTCTTTTGCTTCCACTTCTGTCTTGTCTAAAACAACATCCTGGAAGGTTAGGTTGCCAATCTTGTCCCTCTTTCAGCCATGTCTCTGTGATAGCAACAACCTCATAATTGCATGCATTAATTCAGGCTCTAAATTCATCTGTCTTACCTGTTATACTTTTTCCATTGAAGCAAATACAGTCCAAGCCTCCGCTTTGCTGAAGACAGCAACCTCTCTCTGACTGCTCTTCCTCCTAGCTATGTTTGCCTTAGACTCAAGCTCTTCCCCAGTCTCTATTCTTATTGACCTGCTGCTCCAGTTCCCAACTCCCTGATACACTAGGTTAAACACTGCCAAAGTGTAATTATGTTGCCTATTTATTTATTTGTAATTCTTATGTGTTATAAATATGCATGATGTACAAAAGGTTTGTTTGTAGTAGTCATAGAGTCATACAGCATGGAAACAGACCATTCAGTCCAACCAGTCCATGCTGACCATAATCCCAACTAAACTAGTTCCACCAACCTATGCTTGATCCATATCCCTTCAAACAATTTTTATTCGTGTAAATATCTAAATTTCTTTTAAGCATTTTAACTGTACTCGCATCCACCACTTCCTCATGAAATTCTTTCCACATACGAACCAGTCTGAGTGTAAACAAACTGCCCCCATTTCTTTTTTAAATCTTTCTTCTCTCACTTTAAAAATATACCCCTAGTCTTGAAAGTCCCCACCCCAGAGAAAAGCTGACTGCCATTCACCTTAATTATACCCCTCATGATTTTATTGATCTTTAAGATCACCCTTCACACTCCTGATTTTATGTAACTTATAAATAAATATAATTTAAAATTATTTAATTAAAACTTAGAAATAAAATTCTAGTAAATGTATGTAAATTATCTGCTTTATTTACAGTAATGAAACCAGAAATTGGTGGGAAAACTCAGCAGATCTCGCAGCATCTGTGGAGAGGAAGCAGAGTTAACATTTCGGGTTGAGTGATCCTTTTACCAGCTACAATCGAAGAAAGGGTGGGGAGAGAGGGAATGGGAAGAGGTAGGAGTAAATGATAGCTGAAGATGGAGCCCAAAGAGTGGAAAACAGTTGAATAGACTATGAAATGGGTAGAGATGATCCTGGGAGAATGAATAGTCGCTAATGGGTACCGTTGGTGGCTGATTATGGGTTGTTTAAGGTAGCCTTTATGTGACAACAAGGCCTTGCATGTGGGGATCAGGGTAAGGACATGGGAGAAGGTGCTCAAGCCCTAAATTTTATTGAAGGCTCTGATTTCCTCCCATAGTCCAAAGATGTGTAGGTTAGGTGGATTGGTCATGCTGAATTACCCATAGTGTCCCAGGACATGCACGCTAGGTGGATTAGCCATGGGAAATGCAGGGTTACGGGGATAGAGTAGGGCTGAGTCTGGTTGGGATGCTCTTTGGAAGGTTGGTGAGGACTCAATGGATCAAATGGTCAGCTTCCACACTGTAGAGATTCTTTGATACTGAGTCCATAAAGTTGCAGGGTTCCCAAGCAGAAAAAGAAGTGTTGTTCTTCCAGCTTTCTCTGAGTTTCACTGGAGTACTGCAGTAAGCCTGAGACAGAGATGGTGTGTTGAAGAAGTGGCAGGCAATAGTATTTTGTGTCTACACAAACACCTTATCTATTCCCATTTTCTAGCATTTGGCCCATAACCTTGTATACCATGTTAAAAATCACACAACAGGGATTCAAGATGGTGGCGATCCAATAGGTCTGCCTTGTGAGCGCTGCACCACAACCCAGGCAAAGTGGTGCTTTTACCCTCCCTTTACTAGCCATTTTTGTAAAAATCGGCAGCCTTAAGTCCCCAGAACCTTTGCACATTATTTTTAGTGATCAGGGAAGATGACTAAAGGAAAAGGACCGTATGGATCACAACAAGCAGGGCATCGCCACCATCGTTTTGGAGTTCGTTAAACTCCAAGGGAGGATTGAATCAGTGATGGAGGAGACCATGACTAGGCTGGAACCGATCTCGGCCACGCTGCAAAAGCATGAGCAGGAGATCCAGCATCTCAGACAGCATATGGAGGAAGCTGAGCAGCAGACCGCAGCATCGGAGACCGAGGCCAAACCCTTGGCAGGTCAGATCGAAGCCCTGGAAAAACAGGTACAAGCCTCAGTGGAGCAAGTTAATGACCTCAAAAATTGAGGTTGGAGGAAGAACATCCGCATTATTGGGCTGCTGGAACAAGAGGAAAGGGATCAGCCAGTCAGCTTCTTAGAGCAATGGCTCCCGCAGTTCTTGGGACTAGAAGCCTAGGCGGGCTGGGTGTGGGTCAAGCAGGCTTACCAGGTCGCAGCGCACAGGCTCAGATCAGACTAGCACCCCTGCCTGGTCCTAGTTTGATTTCAGCCTTATTTAGACAAGCAAATGGTATTGGAAGCTTCCACAGGTCCTGATCTACAAAGGATTGATAATTACGTTCTTTCGGGACTTTGCTGCGGCTGTGATCTGCAAGAGGAAGACCTTTGATGAAGTAAGGAAGAGGCTGAGAGACTTGAATGTTCAGTACTCTGTAAGGTACCCGGCAGTGTTGTGTTTCAGCCATGGAGGGTCTGTGCTTATTTTCGATTCATCAGAAAAGGCAAAGGACTTCCTGGATACTTTAAAATAGATTGGCTGGTTCAAGTAATATGGACAATACTATTTCATTTATTTTCTCTGTTGTTTACGTTGTTTACCTGGTTTTGCTCCTTTAATATGTAGGAGTCTTTTTATTATTATTCCCTTTTTTTCTTTTCTTGGTTTGGGTTGATGTATGGGTGGGACGGGTTTAATGTCCACTTCCAATTTTCTTGTTATAAGATACAAGTATTCTTTACTTTTGTTTTGCCTGGGTTTGGGGTATGGCTTCAGCTAGATGGAGCCACGGAGGTGTTAGTGGGTGGTGGGCAAGGAGGAAAGTCTCCTATTAACAGTTTTTTGTGTTGGTTTATTGTAGAAGTAGTTTTTAGAAGTTCTGCTTTGTTATTTTTTTAGTTGTATTTTCTAGATTATACAAACCTTTTACTGTTTCCATTCAGCACCTTATGAATAGGGTTCTTCCTCTTGGGGGGGGTCATGGGCTGTTTCTGATGGCTATGGCGAGTTGCTCATTTAAATGATACACCTCGAATATTAAGGGGAGTCATTCACTGATTAAGAGAAAGAAATTACTTTCATGTCTTAGAAAAGGGAGGGTCGATGTTGCTCTGTTGCAATGAAACACATCTAGATGATAAGGAACATTTAAAGTTACAGCAGGGAGGATTAGGCTGGGTGTTCTTTTCATCTTTTAATTCTAAAAGCAGGGGAGTAGCTATACTCATTCAGAAGAATCTCCCACTTCAGCTGTTAGATCAAATTAAGGACGAATATGGGCAGTTTGTGATCCTCAAAGCTCCAATACATGGAGAGGAGTATGGGATTTTGAATGTTTATTGCCCCTCCGGCACACCCCCTTAAAGTTTTAATGGATGCACTTTCCAGGTTGATGGCCATTGAAGTGTGCCACACGATTATAGGGGGAGATTTCAATCGTCTTATGGACCTCAAGGTGGATAGGATGCCCAGGGGTCTCCCAGGCACCTCCCCACAATCCAAACAACTGGTGGACCTGAGTGGGGAGTTGGGGTTGGTGGATGTGTGGAGATATCTTCACCCTGAGGGTAGGGACTTTACCTTCTTCTCCAACCCACACAAGTGTCACACTAGGATTGAGATGTTTTTTGCTCCACCGGCCTTTTTGGATTCGATACTGTCCTGTAGAATTGGACATAGCCATTTCTGACCATACGGCAGTGTATTTGGAGGTTAAGGCCAGAGGTAATGGGAGAGGCTTGTGGCATTGGCGCATGGATCCTTTTGTCCTGAAGGACAGCAAGTTTATTGAGTACTTTTATTGGGAGTTTAAAATTTTCTGCGAGATTAATTCGGGTATGGCCAGTAATCCACCGGTGCTCTGGGAGTTTGCCAAGGCCTATGCAAGGGGTATAATTATTTCCTACTCAGTGACCTGGAAACAACAGAAGGGAGAGCAGCAGCGTATGCTTGAGGCCCGGTTGAAGGCAACTCAGACAGCATACTTTGACAGACTGTTTGTGACTAAGTTACAGCAGATTACAGCTCTCCGGGCTGCCCTGAACTCCGCGCTCACCCAGACAACGAAGAGAGAGAGATCTCCTTCGTGAAACAAGCTGGGTAGATACCTGGCATATCTGGCCAGGAAGAAGAGGGCCCCCCAATCTATCACATCCATTAGAAAGGGTACTGGTACTCTCACTTGTGATTCCAAAAACGCGGCATTTAGGAAAGTTTACTCTGAATTATATAGATCGGAGGGCTGTGAGGACAGGTTGGCGAAGATGGAGCCCTTTTTTAAGAACTTGGACCTTCCAGGTGTAACTTCGGAGCAGGAGTCTCTTTTTGAATGCCCCTCTGACAATCCAAGAGATACAGGAAACGGTGAGGCAGCTCCAAAGTGGTAAAGCGCCCGACCCAGATCGATTTCCGAGTGGGTTTTATAAGGAGTTTAAAGACATGTTGGCTGGGCCAATGTTGAGCATGTACAAGTATTCATGCTGTCAGGACTGCCTCCCATCCTCTCTGAGAGAAACTAATATCTCCCTTATTCTCAAGCGAGGGGAAGCCCCAGGGGACTGTCCTTTGTACAGGTCCATCTTGCTGCTAAGTGTGGATTTTAAAATTCTGTCAAAAATGCAAGCACTGAGGTTGGAGAAGGTATTGCCCTCTATTGTTAAGGGGGGGGCCAGACCGGTTTTATTAGGGGTCGCAGCTTCTCTAACAACATTAGAAATGACTGAATATGGTCCAGGTGTGCCAGCAGATGTTGATTCCTGGCTTGGTATCTCTCCAGATGCAGAGAAAGTTTTGACTGGGTGGAATGGCCATATGTCCTAGAATGATTTGGTCTTGGGGGATGTCTTCACCAGTTGGGTGGCAGTGTTATATAGTGATCCTATGCCAGCGGGTCTTATTAATGGCATAAGGTCCGATAATTTTAGTATTGGTAGAGGCATAGAGTCATAGAGATGTACATCATGGAAACAGACCCTTTGGTCCAACCCGTCCATGCCGACCAGATATCCCAACCCAATCTAGTTCCACCAGCACCCGGCCCCTATCCCTCCAAACTCTTCCTATTTTCATATACCCATCCAAATGCCTCTTAAATGTTGCTAATGTACCAGCCTCCACCACATCCTCTGGCAGCTCATTCCATACATGCATGAAAAAGTTGCCCCTTAGGTCTCTTTTATATCTTTCCCCTCTCACCCTAAACCTATGCACTCTAGTTCTGGACTCCCCGATCCCAGGGAAAAGACTTTGCCTACTTGTCCTATCCATGCCCCTCATAATTTTGTAAACCTCTATAAGGTCACCCCTCAGCCTCCGACGCTCCAGAGAAAACAGCCCCAGCCTGTTCAGCCTCTCCCTGTAGCTCAGATCCACCAACCCTGCAACATTCTTGTAAATCTTTTCTGAACCCTTTCAGGTTTCACAACGTGCTACCAATAGGAAGGAGACCAGAATTCCAACAGTGGCCTAACCAATGTCCTGTACAGCCACAACATGACCTCCCAACTTCTGTACTCAATACTCTGACCAATAAAGGAAAGCATACCAAACACTTTCTTTACTATCCTATCTACCTGCGACTCCACTTTCAAGGAGCTATGAACCTGCACTCCAAGGTCTCTTTGTTCAGCAACACTCCCTAGG
>NC_057715.1:93789079-93799341 GCF_004010195.1 Chiloscyllium plagiosum
TGTGTTTCAAGACATCCAGCACTTCCTCTGTAATCTGGACATTTTGCAAGATGTCACCCTCTATTTCCCTACAGTCTATATCTTCCATATCCTTTTCCACAGTAAATACTGATGCAAAATATTCATTTAGTATCTCCCCCATTTTCTGTGGTTCCACACAAAGGCCGCCTTGCTGATCTTTGAGGGGCCCTATTCTCTCCCTCGTTACCCTTTTGTCCTTAATATATTTGTAAAAACCAATCATTCACATAGGATAACAGGGAACTTATCTCTTGAAATGTGGAAAGGCTACCCCACCTCCCCCACCACTATAACGCCTTCCCCCAAACCCCGACACCAAGCCCATCCTATCCCCTGTGGAAGCTGCAATTTCCAAGGCAGTTGACAAGGATGCCCCCTTTCACTGCTGCTGTTCACATTAGTGATTGAGCCATTGGCAGAGGCTTTCTGGAGGGACTCCAATATAGTTGCCCTGGAGGTGGGATCAGGGGGAGCATAAAATCACTGTTTATCTGGACAATGTTCTTCTTTTTCTATTTAACCCGACAATATTTGTGTCCCATTTAATACAAAATATTAATTTATTTGGCTGTTTCTAGGGGTATAAAATTAATTATATGAAATCAGAGGCCATGCCCGTGGGGGGGGTCTTGTAGGAGTACTCAATCTTGAAGATGGAATCTGATTTCCCTTCAGGTGGTCTCACGCGGGTTTTCGATATTTAGGCATTTTTATTACTCCTGCCTTTGATCAATTATATTAAGCTAATTTTGTGCAGTTGCTGGAGAAGACCTTCAGCGTCCTGGTTCTACCAATATCTTGGTTGGATAGAATAGCTCTGGTTAAAATGAATGTTCTTCCTTGCTTATTATATCCCGTGCGAATACTCCCTCTGATGTTACCTCGGCAAGTGTTGCAGAGGTTTAACGGTTGGCTCGGTTCTTTCATCTGGCACCACAGGTGACCTCTTATTAACCTTGCTAAATTGCAGCTTCCACAGGGGATGGGAGGGGGTTGGCGGGGGGGAGTGTGGTGGTGGGGGAGGTGGGGTAGACTTTCCAGATTTCAAGAGATAGGTTCCCTATTATCCTATGTGAATGATTGGGCTTGCCAGGACCTGAGGTCAATATGACTGGATATTGAGGCCTTCCAGGCAAAAGGCCCCCTTATTAATTTGCTGTTCGCGGACAAGATGAGGACTGTCATGGAGCATTGTAGAAACCTGATTGTTATTAACACAGTTAAAGCATGGAGAATGATGCAACAAAGTGAGGGTAATTTATATAAAACTTCCCTTTTTACTCCCTGTGGGATGTAGGAAAAAGTGTTACTTCTACAATTCTAATTACTTATACAAAGTAAATGAACTCACACCAGTGTGTAATTGTTTTAGCCAAGAGCTGAGTCAACAAGAATGGAAACTATGTGGAGGAAATTCATTATTGTTTTTGTATTAGCTAAAATTGTATGCAAGAATGAAACGTGACTGCAAAACAATGGTAGAGATTACAGGCGAATAGATAAGATGCTGTGAGGGGAGGAAGTTAAGCTAGATACGCCTGTACAAACAGTAGGTATAAACATCTGTTTCCCACTTTTACAGAAACACAGGAACAAACCCCAATTAAAAGGGTCATAAGGATCAGTATGGTAGGGGAAGGTACAGATGGAGGGAGTAGATAATGGTGAAGAAAGAATATGCCTAACAATGACTTACAGCGGGATGAGGTCAAACGGCCTTGTGAGGCCAGAAATAAGCATTTTGTCACAGACAAGGCCAGATAAGGCAAGAGATAAACAGGAGTAATGGGTGCCGGTCTTAGGGAAGTGGAAGATGTAAATAGGGGAGGAGCAATGAAAAAAAAACAAATTATATAAATATTGTGTATTAATTGAATTTGGGGTGTGTATGTCCCTTGCCTTGTAGACACTGGACATCACACCCTCTTGCAAGAGTAAAATAAAGGACACTATTGATTCAGATTTTGTCTCGGACTGCAATTATTGAAGTGTGTGAGCTTTGTTTCTCATACTCCCACAGTAGAATTGCCAGGATTTTGGCCAGGATCGATGGATTTTGGCTTTAGGTTCTGGGAGTCTAGAGGGGTTTCCTGTTTGGGAGACTTATTTAAAGAGAAAGTCATGATGTCTCTTGATCAACAAGGTAAAAACAATGACTGCAGATGCTGGAAACCAGATTCTGGATCAGTGGTGCTGGAAGAGCACAGCAATTCAGGCAGCATCTGAGGACAGGCAAAATCGACGTTTCGGGCAAAAGCCCTTCATCAGGAATAAAGGCAGAGAGCCTGAAGCGTGGAGAGATAAGCTAGAGGAGGGTGGGGGTGGGGAGAGAGTAGCATAGAGTACAATGGGTGGGTGGGACACCCGCACCAATCCACCAAATCGCCCCGTGGCTCAACATTTCAACTCCCCCTCCCACTCTGCCGAGGATATGGAGGTCCTGGGCCTCCTTCACCGCCTCTCCCTCACCACCAGATGCCTGGAGGAAGAACGCCTCATCTTCTGCCTCGGAACACTTCAACCCCAGGGCATCAATGTGGATTTTAACAGTTTCCTCATTTCCCCTTCCCCCACCTCATCCTAGCTTCTAACCTCCAGCAACTCGATCCCTGACCTGTCCGGACTTGTCCGACCTGCCCAGCTCCTTTTCCACCTATCCACTCCACCCTCTCCTCCCTGACCTATCACCTTCATCTCCTTCCCCACTGACCTATTGTACTCTATGCCACCCCCACACTCCTCTAGCTTATCTCTCCACGCTTCAGGCTCTCTGCCTTTATTCCTGATAAAGGGCTTTTGCCCGAAACGTCGATTTTGCCTGTCCTCGGATGCTGCCTGAATTGCTGTGCTCTTCCAGCACCACTGATCCAGATGTCTCTTGATCAGCTGAGCCATAAATATGAATTGTCTAGTCAGGACCTCTTTCATTATTTTCAGATTAGGGAATTTATACAGAAAAAAAGGTCACATTATTGTTTAATCTCTATAGTCTGATGTGGAGAGGAGAGTACTTCGGTCCACAGGTATTCTCTCGATCAGTACCCTCTACGATTTACTGGGAAGTGGTGCCTCGAAAGACATTGAACGGCTCTGCAGGATCTGGACTCAGAAATTGGGAGTGGAGATCTCGTCAGAGGCATGGGAGGTCATTTGGGAGAATGTGAAAAAGATTTCCATCTGTAATAGAACGCAGGCTATGCAACAGAAGGTTCTCCACAGGGCCTATTTGGCTCCAGAGCAGCTTGCAAAATTTAAGAAAGAAATCTCCCCAGTGTGCCCCAAATGCAAAACAGACACTAGTACTCTCATCCATTGCTTGTGCTCATGCCATGAGTTCCTCAGGTTTTGGGGCGTGATAACAAGTGTTTTGGAAGGGATCTTGGGAAGCGAAGTTAAGGTAGATCCAATATCCCTCCCCTTGGGCCTTCCGAACCTGCCTTCTTTAGATGAGCATGGAAAGAAACTGTTTAATATTCTTACATATTGTGCAAGCAAGAACATTCTGATGAGCTGGATTTCGGAAATTCTCCCATGCCTTCCAGGATTGGCGTAGGTTAGTGATGGAACATGTCCCCCTGGACTTCCTTACGATAATGGTGCACCAGAAAACAGAACTATTTAATAGGACGTGGCGGCCCTTTTTGAACTATATAGACACAGACTTGTCGGCTATATTGATTAAGGCCTTTGTATAGCCACGAGGACTGGGTCTGGCGGGCCGGGGACCCCGAGAGGAAGAATTCCGAATAAATATGGGTATTCTAACTGGCGCTCCCGTTGATGGGGAGCTTCAGTGGTGTTCCACTGAGTGATGTAATTTAATTTAATTCAACCTAATTTAATTTAACATATTTTGTTTAATTATTTATTGAGTTGTAGTATGGGTAGATTGTTTTTGGTTTTTAAATTTGTTTTATAAAGTCGAGTAGTAATTAGTTTATTGTTATTGTTGTTATACAATAAGATTGTTATACTATTTTATTGTAAATTTATAATTTTGTAAAAAATTTAAAATCTTTTTCAAAAAGAAATTTCAATAAGCCCTTATTCTCCGCAATCACCTGAAGAAGGAGCAGCACTCCAAAGGTTAGTGCTTTCAAATAAACCTGTTGGACTACAGTCTGGTGTTGTGTGATTTTTAACTTTGCCCACCACAGTCCAACACCAGTTCCTCGACATCTAAATACTTCTTAAATGTCTTGAGGGTTCCTGTCTCTACCCCCATAGTAAGCAGTGAGTTCCAGATACATCCCCATTCTCTGCTTGAAATTTGTTCCCCTGAAATCCCCTCTGAACCTCCTGCCCCTCGCTATAAAACTGTCCCCTGCTTATTGACTCCTCTCCCTATCTATTCCCCTTAGAACTTTGTACAACTCAATCAGATCCCCCCTTAGCCTTCTCTGTTCTAAGGTAAACAACCCCAGCCTTTTTATTCTCTCCTCAGAGCTGAATTGCTGCAGCCCAGCTAACATCATGGTGAATATTCTCTACACCCTCTCTGATTTAATCACATTCGTTCGAAAGAGTGGCAACCAGAGTTACACAGCTGTGCCCAACTAACATTAGATACAATTCCATCATAATCTCCATGCCCTTGTATCCAATGTCTTGACTCAAAAGACAAGTATCCTATATGCCCTATTAACCACTTTATCTACCTTTATAACTCAAAAGTTGTTGTTCTCTAATTGACCAGCAGATTCTGGCCACCCAGATCACAAGTGTGATTTGCTGAGGTGCTTGCCTACTTTTGCTTGTTGACTCTTAATGAACTGATTAGTGAGTGATTGGATGTAATGTCTTAGTGGTGTAGTGTCATGTTCTTCGCCACCTAACACATTTGACTCCACATTTGAAAAAAGAATGGGAAAATCCTATGCATAGAGGAATAGTTCAATGGATAATAATTGAACCTGGTCTTGTCTGAATGCACATTTTGGATTTAGATTTTAGACTTAGATTTTATACAGAAGTACAGGAGTACAGTGATAAGTGTACAATGTCACCATACACAGCACCATCTTAGATACAAAGATACCTAGCTACAAAAAACTTAGGTACCAATGTTGTAAGAGAAACAGAGTTCAAAAGTTAAGCATTACCTCATAGAATAAGTAGGAAAATAAATAAGATAATATTTAACTTAAAGTCTTTCTTAATTTAAACTAGAAAAAATAAATGAATTAAGTTAAAAGTTCAGCAATCTTTGATGTTCTCCACTTATCTTGCTCTCCGGGAGACCACAGCTGCCTGTTTTTAATTACACCACCACAGGTACTGGGGGCACTCCCTCACTGCTCACTCTTCCCGTGTCGGGCTGCGATGCCATCGCTGTGCTGCTGCTGAAGCTGCTATGTTTCCGATCTCCCCTAGTGCCTCTGCAATATATCTGGGCAGGACTCACTTGCACACTGAGATACCACCACACCAGACCGCGACACCACCATTTACCACCGAGAGACTGGGCCGATACACCATGTTCCATCCTGAAATACCTCTACCTCTATCTTTTAATGCTCTTGTTGAAAACCACCTCTTTTTGATGAAGATTTTGATGACCTCCTAATATTGTCTTTGCATCAGTGTCCTTTTTGATCTGAATGCATTTCTACGAAGTACATTGTATTGACAGCACAATGTAAGTGTATGTTGATATGTAAGGGCACAACTAAAATACTGTATTCTTTCCTGATTGTGACAGCAAGCTATCCAGAACTTGGGACCAGTGCAGAAAGAGCAACCATACAGCCAACCAAATTTAAGGCAACTGACTTGCAAGAAGTTGAAAACCCTGTAACCATTTACTGCAGACAACAGATAACTTGTCGGGAAATATTATTGAAGATTATTTGGAGAATTGATGAATGGCACAATAATAATATGTTCAGGATGCCACATGTGTAAACCTTTAAGCTTAAACACAGAAGGATTTTAAAGCTGTCAAATGTCTTGCTCAACGGTTGGTTTTTCTGCATTTAGCCCAGGATTTCTGAAATTCTGTTTTCCAATGTGACTCCATTGAGAATTGAAATTAAAGTAACCCTATACAGAACAAAAAAACAGAAGCTGCATAGTCACATTCAGTATACAATTAAAATTTGTGTTTTAATTTTTCAGCTGCCACTGAATTTTAGGATGATGTCTACTTTGGGCTGAGTTTTTGCCATGGGGTCTTCATGTGACTGATTCTTGACCTTTGGACACATGGGGTATGACATCCATGAGGTAGTGGGGTCCAAAGTGCAGGATTTGCTTCCTTTCTTCCCCTCCCTGCCTCCACTTCATTTCATCATTGAGATGTTGTGACTTGTAATGTTGCTTGATGGATAAGTTATCACCCTTTTGAATGATTGATGGCAAGCTCCTTCAAGTTACTAATGCTAATGTAGCTGCATGTCAAGAAGAGCTTTAGCATTTCTTCGTAGCATTTTCTTTGTTTTTCTCAGGTGTTGGCCATTTAGGCACTGAGGAAACAGGACCTAGCAAGGGAGATGCTTTTCATCCACCAGGACGTATGGTCCAGTCCATTGTATTTGCACCTGAATGATTGTGGAATGACTTCAAGAAGGTCACTCGCTTTTGTTCAATACTCATCTCTTTCAATCCAGAGGATGTAGCAGAGGCATTACTGATGAAATTAATCCAGCGCTTTTATACGTTGTTATACGTTGTTAATATACAGTCCAAGTCTCACTGCAGGATAGATCAAACTCCCTCAAAATATATTAAGAAGATAGCTTGGATCCTAACTATTTTCAAGGTAACTGTAAGGCTTGTGTTCCAGATGCAACTCGATTTGGGTGAAATTTCTTGACTTTAAGCAAAACACACCTTATTTCTATACTATTGTTAAAACACAGACAAAATAAAAATAAAAGAAATGGTTAACTGTAATCACACCTCTCGAAAGGCAACCTCAGTAAAATAGATTGTCTCACATGTAAGTCTAGTAGCAGGAAGAAAACCCCAACATTTAGCTGTAACAGGCAGAGAAATAAGAGCTTCTACATCTAGCAACTGCTTAAAACTAAAACTCCTGGTTCTATGGGAGCTTAATCCCACCCATCAGGCTGCTTCTATTGTTCCAACTTTAAAAAAACCCCAAGGCCTTACAAGCTGTTTACATTATTGGCTTTAAGCAGACCACACATAGCCCCAGGCTTAACATTTCTGCATTTAAAAAAGTACAAAATACACCTCTTAAAGCCATAGTATTGTGACAGTAGGAGAGAGGTGACAGCAACTGTTCTGTACATTAGAATTTTGTTGACATGATGGGGAGAGAGGATGTTTCCCTGATTGGGAAGTCTTGAGACAGGAGAAACAGTCTCAGGATACGGAGTAGACAATTTAAGACCGAGATGAGGAAACGTTTCTTCACATAATGGGTAGTAAACCTATGGAATTCTCTACCACAAAGGGCGATGGAGCCAGCTCACTTAGTATATTAAATAAGTACATTTAGAAAGCATCAAGGGATATGGAGAGAAAGCAGGAATGTGGCATTGTGATAGAGGATTAACCACCATCATAATGAATGGTGGAGCAAGCTTGAGGGGTCAAATGGCCTTTTCATGTTGCTATATTCCATGTAGAGTTATTAAATGTCAAACACTCGCTACTGCTACTTTGTAGCAGGCTGAACTGGAACAGCAGTCAAAGCTGGAAAAGACAGTTCCTCAACCATAAATCCAGTCACAGCTGACACCCGCAAACCTATGTCCAGGCCTGAAATGGTAAAATTCATGGGTGAATCGTCATCAATGGAAGAGCTGCAGGAGGTAATCAAATATGTGACACATTTGGAGAGCTGGTGCAAACACAATGAGCTGAAGTGCCTCCTTGTGTATTGTAACACTTCTGTGATTCTGTTTGCCTCTCAGAGCTGCTGCAACCAATCAAATGTACAAATGTCAGAAGTTTAGAGTCATAGAGATGCGCAGCACGGAAACAGACACTTCAGTCCCGCTCGTCAATGCCAACCAGATATCTTAACCTAATCTAGTCCCATTTGCCAGCACTTGGCCCATATCCCTCTAAACCCTTCCTATTCATATACTCATCCAGATAAGCTATAATTGTATCAGCCTCCACCTCCTCCACTTCCTCCGGCAGCTCATTCCATACACTCTGTGTGAAAATATTGCCCCTTAAGTCCCTTTTATATCTTTCCTCTCTCACCCTAAACCTATACCCTATAGTTCTGGACTCCTCCACCCCTTGTCTATTATTCTATCCATGCCCCTAATGATTTTACAAACCTCTATAAGGTCACCCCCTCAGCCTCCGATGCTACAGGGAAAACAACCCCAGCCTATTCAGCCTCTCCCTATAGCTAAAATTCTCTAACCCTGGCAATATCCTTGTAGATCTTTTCTGAACCCTTTCAAGTTTCACAACATCCTTCTGAAATGAAGGAGACCAGAATTGCATGTAATATTCCAAAAGTGGCCTAACCTAAGACCTCCCAACTCCTACACTCAATGCTCTGACCAATAAAGGATAGCATACCAAATGCCATCTTCACTATCCTACTTACCTATGGTGCTACATTCAAGGAACAATGAACCTGCACTCCAAGATCTCTTTGTTCAGCAACACTCCCCAGGATCTTACCATTAAATGTATAAGTCCTGCCCTGATTTTCTTTTTTAAAATGCAGCACCTTTCATTTATCTTAATTAAACTCCATCTGCCATTTCTCAGCCCATTGGCCCATATGATCAAGATCCTATTGTACTCCGAGGTAACCTTCTTCGCTGTCCACTACACCTTCAAGTTTGGTGCCAACTACAAATTTACTAACTATACCTCTCATGTTCACATCCAAATCATTAATATAAATGATTAAAAGTAGTGGACCTAGCACCAATCCTTGTGGCACACCACTGGCCACAGGCATCCAGTCTGAAAAGCAACCCTCGGTCTTCTACCTTCGAACTAGTTCTGTATCCAAATGGCTAGTTCTCCCTGTATTCCATGAGATCTAACCTTGCTAACCAGTTTCACATTAGGAACCTTGTCGAACACCTTACTGAAGTTTGTTTTGTGATAGGTTACTTCACACTGTCCGGATAATAGAAGAGATTAGGAAATTAGCACAATTTTACTGTACACTGTTTCTACTACCTCCTACTGGGATTGTGACCCCAACAGTTGATGCACCCTAAACAAGGCATGGTGACTAATTAGAATAATAAATAAAATTAGGAAGTGTTGGAGAACTTTACAAGTCTGGTACCATCCATGGAGAGACAAACAGTTATCATTTCAAGTCTGATATGATTCTTCAGAACTGAGTGAGTCCTGTTGAAATGTCATATTAAACTCAGGACATTAACTTGTATTTCTCTCCACAGATACTGCTACGCCTGCTGAGTTTCTCCAGTATTTTCTGTGTTTTTTATATCAGATATCCAACATACACAGTATTTTGCTTTTATAATGGTGGTCAACTTCTTGACTGTACAGGGCATTTTAGTTGTGCCAGAGCATGATGGGATACAATTTGCACACATAATTTCCAGCGATGACCAATGGGAGCAAAGATTCTGGTTTACTATTTCCTTCTTTGGCATACCAAAGAAAATTGTAGTTCCTACTTTCAATTCTACTCTACACATCTTCAAAATTTTGTCAAATGTCTTAAATTTTACAACGAGTTCCATTTGATACAAAATGAATAAGAATAGAAAGCACTTACAGAGTCATAGAGATGTAGAGCATGGAAACAGACCCTTTGGTCCAACCTGTCCATGCCGACCAGTTATTCCAACCCAATCTAGTCCCACCTGCCAGCACTCGGCCCATATCCCTCCAAACTCTTCCTATTCATATACCCATCCAAATGCCTCTTAAATGTTGCAGAGGATGTTACCAGCCTCCACCACATCCCCTGGCAGCTCACTCCACACACGTACCACCCTCTGTGTGAAAAAGTTGCCCCTTAGGTCTCTTTTATATCTTTCCCCTCTCAACCTAAACCTAGGCCCTCTAGTTCTGGACTCCCCAACCCGAGGGAAAAGACTTTGTCTATTTATCCTATCCATACCCCGCATAATTTTGTAAACCTCTATAAGGTCACTCCTCAGCTTCTGACGCTCCAGGGAAAACAGCCCCAGCCTGCTCAGTCTCTCCCTATAGCTCAAATTCTCCAACCCTGGCAACATCCTTGTAAATCTTTTCTGAACCCTTTCAAGTTTCACAACATCTTTCCGATAGGAAGGAGACCAGAATTACAT
>NC_057715.1:93799441-93806102 GCF_004010195.1 Chiloscyllium plagiosum
TGAGGGCCCAGCACCGATCCTTGTGGCACTCCACTGGTCCCAGTCCTACAGTCTGAAAAACAACCCTCCACCACCACCCTCTGTTTTCTACCTTTGAGCCAGTTCTGTATCCAAATAGCTAGTTCTCCCTGTATTCCATGAGATCTAACCTTGCTAATCAGTCTCCCATGGGGAACCTTGTCGAATGCCTTACTGAAGTCCATATAGATCACACCTACTTCTCTGCCCTCATCAATCTTCTTTGTTACTTCAAACAACTCAATCAAGTTTGTGAGACATGATTTCCCATGCACAAAGAGAATCCTAAGAATTGTTTCTTACAGGGCAGGATTTACCAAATCAAATAATTAAAATTAAAATTCAGTTTTTGTGTGAATCTTATAGATATGTTACTCTTGATTTGTTTTAGCCCAAGTATTTTACTGCTATTTCTTTAGGGAACTTGTTCACCAAATGTGTTTGAAAATCTATTCAGGCTCAAAATTTCCTCCACTTGCGCTTGAATATTGTTGTTTGATTGATTTACAGTATAACAATGATCAAATAAATAAACTGTTGTGAAGGAAACAGCAAAACATATTATATTTTCAACAGATGGTATGACTTGTCAAAACAGCAAAACAAATACTTATTCATTAGTGTGGTAGAAATATCAAATTTCTACTCAGTGTCTTCTAATGGATTTACTTCAAGTTGTACTGGCTTAGAAAATGATTGAAGTTAACCAGTGTAAGGTTACTAAGTTTAAAACATGTGAACGAACTGCATTGTAGAGAGAACCTGTAATAACATTTCAACTTCCTCACCAGGGTACTGTTTCACCTCTTTCAATGAATCAGTAGTTACTGTTCAGAGACAGGAACTGATTTTAAAAAACTCCTTTATGTGAACTTCTCAAATTTCTTTGGCTTCTTAGTCCTCTAGACTTCTACAGCATCTGATGTCTGGGGAGCAATGACCAAATTAGGTATGTATTCAAATCTGAAACAAGTGTGTGGATATATAAAAATCTAGCAGAAAACTATACATTTACATGGCCTTAAGACATCTTAAAAATGTATTTGTGGGATGTGGGCATTGCTGGCTGGCCAGCATTTATTGCCCGTCCCTACTTGTCTGTGAGAACGTGGTGGTGAGCAGCCTTCTTGAACTGCTGCAGTCTACCTGCTGTGGGTTGGCCCACAATGCCATTAGGGAGGAAATTCCAAGATTTTGACCCCGTGATAGTGAAGGAACTACTACTGGTATTGTGCTGTAGTCACTGCTGCAAAATAGGAAACATGGCAGCCAATTTGCACTCGTCACGGTGCCATAAATAGCAATGTGATAATGACTAGATATTTTATTTGCTTATTAGTTAATTAATGGATTAACATTTAACAGGACTAGGGAGATCTCCCTGGGTTATCTTTGAATAGTGCTTTGGGATATTATATGTTCACTTGAGAGGCACACAGGACCTGGGTTTAAGATCTCTTCTGAAAGATAATGTGGCATTTCTAACAGTGCAGCACTCCTCAGTACGACCCTATAGTCAGATCCACAATGTTGTATCTAAGTTTCTGGATGGACTTGAACTTTGGTCCGAATTCTGAAACATTAATTTATAAGGCAAAAGTGAGGACTGCAGATGCTGGAAACCAGAGTTTGGTTCGGATTGGAGCAGAGGGAGTGGAGGGCTGCACGTTGTGAGGGTGAGAGGTTGGAGTGGGGGACTCTATTCCTGATGAAGTGCTTTTGCCTGAAACGTCGATTTTCCTGCTTCTCGGATGCTGCCTGGTCTGCTGTGCTTTTCCAGCACCATTCTGATCTAAACATTAATTTATACCTGAGCTACAGGGAACAACAAGGAACTATGACACTTGAGGAAAAAGTTGTATTTTCCGTCTTACCTCACTGCCTCGGTAGTAGAGGTTGAAAGAAAAGATCGGAATCAGTGATACCTTCCTTGCTGAGGAAGGTATCACTGAGGAAAGCCAGAAGTTACACTAATTTTATGATGAAGACATATGCAATAAAATTGAAGTCAATTTTATAGGAAAGCTTCAAAATGATTAATATTAATTAACTGTGCATATTTGTTCACTTTTTGAGAAATGATTGAGTCTCAAGTTACATAGCTGCATTTCTACAATGGATAGCTCCAGACATCAGCATTAAAAAGAGAATATTTAAAACAGAAACTAGAAATGCTTGAATCTGAAAATGCTGCATATACACAAGAAGTCAGTTGGTATTTGTAAAAGTCAGGCCCCAATGTGTGGGACCATTTACCAAGTTGGCCTATTTCTGCAATGTAAATTTCTAGCAGGGGTTCATTAGCACAGTTGGCTGTACAACTCATTTGTAATGTAGAGTGATGCCAACAGTGTGGGTTCAAATTCTGCACTAGCTGAGGTTACCAGGAAGGACTCTCCTCTTACCTGACACATGCAGGTCCTCAGCATAAACCACCATCAGTCATCTTTCTAGACAGCTGCCCTGTAGTAACTATCTTCCTAACAGTTGATTTTTAAGCACATGGCACAGGAAAGTTGAAGAAGTGGAATTAATGTTTGAGATTGATGAATTTTCATCAGAACCATTTTGCCAAAAGATCATCAAACTGAAATCTTAACCACATATTTCCCTTTTTGTAGATTCTCCAGACGTGCTGACTATTCACAGTATTTTTGCTGCAGTTTTTGATTGCAGAAATATTTCCAGCAACTTCTGTATTTCACTTTAGCACTGAAATATGAAATGGCAAAATTCAGATGTACAAGAAATTAATGATTCTTTTTGTGTGTGAGGCTGCTGAAAAGAAAAAAATTGTACAAACCTCTGCCCATTTTTTCTTTCTATCCTGACGCAGTTCTTTATTGATGGTTGTTGGCAACATTGGTAAAACATCAATAAAGTCAGAAGGATTCTCATAAAAATGGGTTTTAGTCCTTTGTATTTTTTTGGTGTTAAGAAATATGAAACACTCAGATACTGAGATCCTGTTAAAGCTTGAAAGGATTTAAGTTCTGTATTTTGTTATGACATGGAGAAAGACAGTCAAATCAAATCAAATCAGCCTCCCGGTCTTCACAACACTTTAAAATTAAAGCATTCAATGACCCTCAAAATTGCCCCAATGGTTTGTGATGAGATTTTGTGAATAACTGACACCAGCAACCAAGTTTATAGCTTAAAGAAATGAATTATTTATTAATAATACAGTAGTTTTAATATATCAAAATTAAACAATAATTAATGTCAATGATTTCAACCCGATCTTCTTTGAATCTAACCCCTAATCATGCAATGACAGACAGATACACAGACTCTGTTAATAGATGTAATCGGCCCATTCATTTAAGAAGTCTTCATGATCTCTTGCATCACAGACATAGGTGATTGTATCTTGCTTGGTTGCTGAACACACCAAATCAACACAAACAGCTTCTCGTCAGCTCAGAGAAACATTCATTTGATTCTTATAGTAAGGATTCTAATCTCTGAATTTTCAATAAGTTGATAATGGGAAGGTAACCAAGGAATAACCAAAAGGCATTTCAGCTGTCTGTTGACCATTTACAGACTTTTGAGCATCAAGTTGTTGTCATCAAAGGTTGATTCAGTGTAGTGTCCTCTACAAGCAAGCAGATCCTTGCTACCCGTGACCAGAGTGACTAACAGCATGGCTCTGCAACCAATAAAATCAATTCATTTGCTGAATCAGACAGAGTTTAAACCAAGAAGTATAAATTAAAAATAAGCACTGAATACTGTAGACTGGAAATGCTAAGCAGCATCTGTGGAGAGAGAAACAGTCAACGTTTGAGGCAACTGGTCATTTATCAGAACTGGGAGAACATCATTCATGCAACAGGCATAAAATAAAGGGAGGCATGAAAGTGGAATTGCAGAAAGGTCTATAATAATACAAAAAGGAAGGTCTATTATAGGGTGACAGACTGGAGAAATTAAATGAGACCAGAAGTAACACAGTAAGCCAGTACTATGTTTGGGTTTGGCCAGAGCCAATAAATTTCTCACCTTATTACAACTTTCTTCCAAACATAGGTACAAACAGCTAACCTCAAGAGGGAAGGGGAGCATTATATTTTACTTAGTATGGCATCAAGGAGCCCTTGCAAAATTGGTATAAGTAGGAATCAGGAGAAAGCTCCCCACTGATTGGAGTCATATCCAACACAAAGACACGGAACACAATATTGCAGGTAGCATCTGAGCAGAGAGAAAGAGTCAATATTTGAAGCCATTGGCCATTTATCATGCATAATGCATTGGGCCAGCATGGGTCCCATGCTCAGCTCTTAGTTTAGCTGCCAAGGTAGCAGAAATCAAATAAAAGCTTAGCAATTCACCATACACAATTCGAAAGGCTTGTGCATCATAGAAATGAGAATCTCATGATCGTCATGTGGATTTTATCTAATGTCCTCCCAGTTTATAAAATCTGTCCCCTGATCCATTTTGGTCATAGGGTTTCTCTACCCTGTATTATGTGATGTCTTACTAGTTTCCATAATTATGTATGGCACTTTATTCATCACAAGACGCACAAGACCAGTCACTTTCAATGTAAGTTTATTTTGATGTTTTTAAAATAACCTTAACATACAAATCTGATATTTCTGTTTGAAGAACTGTGAACATTTACAGTCCTGAATTGATGTGAGTTTTGCTGTTAAATGTTTTAATTGTTACCTTGTACAGCTTTAGTTTTCCCTTTTCTGTCATTACTCTGATCAATTTGACTGGTTTAAAAAGTTTTTGAACTGTCCTTTTATAATAGTCATGAAAAAGAAGTACAATTTCCACATGTATAGGTCTTCACATATTTGTGGGAGATAATATTTGCACTTGTGCAAGTATCAGATTTAGAAAGTGGTCATGTTTACAGTTTTAAGCATTTATTATTGGAGTTTTATTTTTAATTTGAGATGAACTTCTGATATGTGGTTAGGTTAAACATCATCTTATTTTAGAATTTTATTGATTAGCAAGGCTGTTCTGTCACAACGATAAATTTAAGGGATGAAGAGGAGGGTTCAGCTAGATAGATAGAAGCAATCTGAGAGACCTAGTTTAAGAGGAGCAGATATTAGTTCAAATGTTAAAAAGATTTCAGATAGAAACATGAAGAATCTTTTTCATAGACTGTTGGTGGTCTAGGATACACCACCAAAGTTTATTATTGAAGCAGGGACATTTAAGAAGCTAAATGGATGTTTAAAGGAAAGATGAATAAAGAGGAATGGAAAAGGGTTAGTGAATTAGTCTTTACAGAACATAAACACTGTCATGGACCTGTTGAGTCAAAGATCCTTTTTCTCTGTTCTAATTTCAATGTAATTTAAAACCTGGAGAAAATTCAATATCCGTTGAATGAACGTTAAATATTTTTACTGCATTTTTGGTCACTCAGAATCAGCTTTAGCTTGGCATCCATGAAAAGTGTGTGCTATAGCTACAATCAAATTTGTTACACTTCAGGTTTGAGCATTCAATATGCTGTGGAGGTAATTTCAATATCTTGGTGTTCACATTAGCTGCAGTATTAACTGAAATTAAAACAAAGTGAGTGTTATAAAAACTTGAATTAAAGTTGAAACACTCCCATGAAATTTACAAGGCTGACTTTAAAATATTATTGATACAAAGATCTTTTTTCCTGTAGCATCATGAGTTTAATATTCAAATTTAATTAGCAATCCACTGCACATGTATTTAATTAAGTTAGTATAATACTTTACATTGAGGCTCTTGTGGAGTTGGCTGATTGCCGCAGTTTTACACAACTTTGAAACATATAGCAAATTCAAACTGGTAAATGGAATACAAGTTGTATCATTAATGCGGACAATGCAACTGTTAGATTTTTGGAAATCTAACTAGTTCACTAACATCCTTACACAGTCTGGTAAATTAGTGATTTCAGATATGATTGAATCTCAACTACCTTCTGAAATGGTCTAGAAAGCCATGTCTTGAATAAAGTTGCAATTAAAAAGCATATTAAGAAAAAATGAGAATTGGTTTTGGCACTAATCTAGGCATCAGATTCAGACATGGCAAAGTCACATCCAGGTTAGTCAATCCTGTAATGTTCTCCTCACTAACATCTGGGGATTTGAATCCCAAATTGGGAAAGCAATTCTACAGATTAATCCAACAACCATCTGTCATTGTCATAGTCACAGAATCATATCTTTCAGCCAATATTTCAAAATCCTCCATCACTATCCCTGCTAATGTCATGTTCCACATCAGGTTGCACACACTCACCAGATATGGTAACACAGTGTATGTGGTAGGAGATAAGTGGGACTGGAATACCTCAATATTGATTCTGGAGATTTTGAAGTCTTAAGCATTAGGTTAAACATAGGCAAGGAAAATTCCTGATGCTTACAATTACCCACCTTCAGCTGATGAATTAGTACTCATCCATATTGAATGCCACTTAGAAGAAGTGCAAACTGAATGAAGTGGTGAGGAGGGGAGGGGGCGATTGATGATCCAATCTGCATCAAGATATACAGTTTAATGAGTGGAATAGGTAGAGTCAATAGCCAGAGATTTTTCTCCAGGGCAGGATTGACTGGTACAAGGAATCATAGTTTGAAGATATTAGGAGGAAAGTATAAAGGAGACATCAGAGGTA
>NC_057715.1:93806602-93812568 GCF_004010195.1 Chiloscyllium plagiosum
GCAGAGTCATTGGGGACATTTAAGCGACTGCTCGACATGGACAAGGATAGCAGTGAGTTGAGGGGTGCGTAGGTTAAGTTACTGTATTTTACATTAGGATTAAACCTCGGCACAACATCGTGGGCCAAAGAGCCTGAACTGTGCTGTACTTTTCTATGTTCTACCAAGAGTCACTCAGCTGTAGCAAATTGTAAAGGCTGGATGAGTTCTGAAGTACATGCTTGCAGCAGGTGGAGAGGGAACTAACATGAGGGATAAATATAATCGACCTCATCTTGGATGACCTAGCTATCACAAACTGCCCATGATAGTACTGTTAGGAGTAACCTTTACACAGATTGCCTTCATACTGAGGATTCCTGTTTCATATTGTTTAATACTACAACCCTGCCAAATGTGTGGATTCAGAACAGGTCCAGCAACAAAAATAGGGTATTCGTGAGGCAGTGTAGATCATCAGCAGCTGCAAAATTGTAATCAAACACAAATTGTACTCTCATGGACCAGCACCTTCTTCAATCATTGCCATCAAGTTAGATGATCAACTTAATTCAATGAAGATTCTTTATAAACATGCCAGGAGCAACAGCAAGTAAACCTAAAATGAGATGCTAAATTGTGAAGCTACAATAGAGGACTGCAGACAAGCTGAAGGGCAACCCTAGCAGGCTACAGACATACCTAATGATCATTGTTCTAATGATCAATTGATTAGGTGGAATTTCCAACAATTCTGCCAGATTCTGCTATGAATGGTGGTAGACAATTAAGTAACTAATGAATGGAGGAAGGTACACAAACATCTCCATCCTCAATAGTTGTGAAATCCACAGCAAACAAATGCAAAAACTAAATTTTGAAGTATTTACAACTTCAGACAGAAGTGCTGAGTGTATGATCCATCATGTTCTTTGCTATTCCCACCATTATACATACCAGTCACCAATGAATTCACTCCAGATGTTAAACAAATCACTGAGTGCATTCGACACAACAAACGCTATGGACCCAGGCAAGCTGTTCTACCACAGCTCAGCATTCCATCCACTTTACAATAAAATTGTCCAGCTATAATCTGTGCACAAAAAGCAGGACAAATCCAAAATGGCCAATTACTGCCTTATCAGTCTACTCTCAAACACCTGTCAAGTTGTAAGGGGGTGTTGGCAATAGTGTCAAGCCTTGTTACAGCCCTGGTCCAAATACAGATAAAAGTGCTGAATTCCAGAGGTGAATCCCAAAGGACCATTTGCCCAAATGAACCATCAAACATCATTGTAAAAATCCAAGTCAATGGGTATCAGTAAAATTCTTCACTAGTTGGAGTTATATCTGGCACATCAGAAGATGGCTGTGGTTGTTGGAGGCCATTTATCAGAGCTACTGGATATTCTGCTCGAGTTCCTCAGTGTGGTGCCTCAATCGCTTCAGCTACTCTATCAATGACATTCCCTCCATCAGGAGACCAGGAGTAGGGATATTCACTGATAATTGCACAATGTTTAGCCTTACTTGTACCTCTTCAGATATTGAACCAGCATATGACCAAATGATGCAAAACCTGGAAGCTTAGATTGATAAGTGGAAAGTAACATTCATGACAAGATGCCAGGCAATGACCATCTCCAAAGGCAGAGAATTCAACCACCAACATCTGAAGGTCATCATTGACTAAAAAAGTAACAGAACCAGGTAAATATGTATTGTTGATAAAAGGGCAGCTCTGCATTACAACTTATATGCAGATTTCCCAAGGTTTTGCCATCACTTATGAGGAACAAGTCAGGATTGTGATGTAAGACTCTGGTTCTTTGAACTCCAACACTCAAGAATTGGAATGCAATCCAGGAGAAAACAACTCGCTCGAATAGAACCCCATCAATCACTTTAAGCATTCATTTCCTCTATCTCAAGTGTAACACAGCTGAAGAATGTACAAGATGCACTACAGTAACTCAGCAGTGTTCCTTGATAGCACTGCCCAAAACCTTGATGGCTGTCCTCCAGATGAACAAGAGCAGCAAGAACATGGGAACACTGACATCATTCAGTTGGACACCATTCAGACTCAAATTACATATCTTGAGTCCATTCCTGTTACTGATCAAAATTCTGAAATTTCTCACCTAATGGCACGGAAAGTACCTTCACCACATAAACTATATTAATTCAAGAAGGTAGCTCTTCAAAGACAAGTAGGATGGGCAATAAATGTGAGGCATTAAAATACAGACTTGGTCAGAATTGGAATGAGTTTCATATGAAGTTTGGGTCTAAAATGAACATACAATGATTCATATTGTAGTGTGACAACCCACATCTGATTAATCCATGTGGTTGGTTTAGGATTTTTTTAAACTATGCTTTAAGGCTGCTTGAGGTGAGTGCAGGCTTCATTACAAGCTTAAAATGAAAATCCGCAAAGAGTTTTGCTTCCAGCTGTGAACAGAGAGACATGGGAAAAAGGAACAAGAGATAGAGACATGAATGTAAGGTCCCAAGACGGCAGATTAGAATACATTAATGTAGGTAGAAATTATTTCTCAGTTAGCTGTCAGTTGATGTGGGGGAAGAATAATGAACTCATTATTTTGTATGACTGCATAATGACTAATTACACTGATTGCACTCATTGAAACTGTTTGCTAATTGAATCTGCTCACATTTGTTGTTTTGCATATTTACTCACTGTGTCATAAAGTATTTTAATGATTTACTACTGACCTTGTCCGATGAAACGTTTGCTTGGGCTTAAGAAGGATATGTGCAAATAAGAATACACTGTTCAGATCAGAAGGGAACACTCTACTAAAATTATACTTTAGGGATATGATGTTACCAGAATTATGTACTGGACAGTATGGGGACACCACTCAGGGTGAATTTTGACTGGCAAAGAATTCTGGTTGAAGAGGACCCTGTAATGTTGAGACTAGAGGCTGAGTTAAAACATTTTTGTTTCAGCTGCCCAAAAGAAAATAATATTAATCTTTCTTTCAGGGCCTCTCATAGTATGGCTTCTCTTGCCACTCACTTGGCCCATGGGAAAAGCCACAACCTCTTTATTCACACAGGCCTGAAATAAAAATTATGGTCTGGTTTCAATTGCATCATCAGAGCCCAATGTGCATGTTTAAAAAAGGGCAACATGACGTATTAAAAGGTTCCATCACCAGAGTAAAAAGATTTGTTCAGTTTGCAACCTGCAGTAAAGTAGAATGATTACTGTGGTAGATTGTGACTGCTAGATCACTTTGTTCCTCATCTATTACATGTAATTCCAAAGCTCATCTACAAAGATTGTGCATGCCTTATTAACTATCTAATATCAAGGAATTTTGATATTACAAGGTAGAAGGAGGCTGTTCAGCTTGATGTGTCTGTGGTGTCTCTCAGGAGAAATTCACTTAATGTCACTCCCCCATTGCTCCGCATTCTTCCTGCCGTCATCACACACAAGTAGTATATTTCTGATTTTAGTCATTTAAAAAATCTCTTTCATGGAAAGTAGGTGTTGCTGGCAAAGACCAGTATTTGTTGCCCATCTATAATTGCTTTTGAGATGTGGTAGTGTGCCTTGAAATCATACAGTTCATCTTACGTCAGTGTGTCTTATGTCAGTACATCTATATGGCTGCTAGGTAGTTTCAGGAATTTGATCCAGACACAGGAAAGGAACAGCAATATAGTTCAAAATCAAGAATGGTGTATGGCTTGGAGAAAGATTTACAGGTAGTGTGATTGCTATGTGCCTGCTGCCTGTTAGGTTGAGGAGGACATGTGTTATTGTAGAAACATTCGCGAAGAGCTATAGAGCATCTTCTATACAATACACATGCACTGTTCATCAGTGGTACAGCACGCCAATGTTTAAATTGGGGGACTAATTAAGTGAACTGTTTTTTCTGGACAGTGTCAAATATCAGGCATGTTGTTGGAAGCATACTCATTCAGACAAGTGGAAAATATTTTGCCTCACTCCTGACTTGTACTCTGTGGTGGTGGATTGGCTTTGGGAAATCAAGACTGAGTTACAATAGAATTAAAGTCTCTGACCTGGCTTTGTAGCCACAGTATTTATATGGCTGGTCAGTTCAGTTTACCATCAATGGTAAAACCAGGATGTTGATAGCGGAGGAATTGGTTAATGGTAATAGTAATAAAATGCTCATAGCAATAGAAAAGTAGAAATATTTTAGAGGTATGAATCTTTCAAGTTTGTTATTCAATGAGACTTGGATGCACTTGTAAAGGAAAGATTTCTGATGAAGGGCTTATGCCTGAAACATCGATTCTCCTGCTCCTCAGATGCTGCCTGACCGGCTGTGCTTTTCCAGCACCACACTCTTCGACTCTTATCTCCAGTATCTGGAGTCCTCAGTTTCTCCTAAAGGAAACTTCAGTCAGCATGCAGATACACAAGCAATTGTGAAGAGGAAATAGCATTTTGGCCTTAATTGCAAAGTGATTTAAGTACAGGAATAAATAAGTCTTGCTAAAATTGTATGGGGTTTTGGTGCAACTACTTCTGGCAATTTTACCTTCCATTTTTAAAAGGATATATTTGCCTTGGAGGTGGTACAGTAAATGTTCACTAAATTGGTTCCTGGAATGGAAGGGCTATCCTAAATGTTTCCATATTATACTCCATTTGCCATATTGTTGTGGTATTTGTCATGATAGCTGGTAAATTGGGCCTGTATCCTTTGGAGTTTAGAAGAATGAAAAGCAATCTCAGAGAGACTTAAGGGTTTGATAAGCTTAAAGATTGTTTTCTGCTGGACAGTAAATGAAAAACTCACGCACAGTCTTAGGATAAGAGGCCAATCATAGGACAGAAAACAAGACAATTACAAAACTGACTGGCTTGCAAATCTACTGAATTTTCTATTCCAAATGGTTATGGTTGCTCCATTGTTGAATACATTTAAGAATAGACAGATTTTTGGTCTCTCAGGGATTAGGAGGTAGCTGGAAGGTAGAGCTGAATCCTAAGTCAACCAAACTTGTAATAAATGGTGAAGCAAGCTTGATGCACTATATATCTATGTCTGCTTCTATTATGTTCTTTGGAAATATATCAACATAGAAAGTTCACCAGAAATTCCTCTCTCATAATGAGCTTTGCACTAATGCTATTTACCACAGTTTCTTACAGGATTATTAAAATTTCCCATTATAACTACACTTTAATTGTGCAGGTGTGTCCATTTAATTTTTGCATAATAACTAGGTAAATTTTCAACCCCAATGTTTGTGTGGCAAATAAAATACTAGATCTTTCTTCTTTCTGAAGGCAAAATCTAACATTGCATCAAATATGCATTTCTTTTATTACAAGTACATGGTTTTACTTGCGAATAGAATTTCTGTGTACATTTACATGCACAAAAATATTCTGATGCAATACCAAAGTGATAGCAGAGCCAGGGGTGTCACTGATGCTCAGTTTCACTGTGGCTTGATGTGAGCCTTATAGCTGGACTTCAAAATGCCTTGAAATAAAAATTAGCAGGCAGTAGCACCTTTGCAGGTACATGGCAGTCTGATCTTTGGTCTTAACATAGCCATAAGCAGACATTTGAACAGACACAAAGATGTCAGCAGGAGACATGTCAGAATTATCAAGATGGATCCCTCTGATCAGTGAGAAAGCAAAAATTCAATTAAATCCCGCAGAAAGACAACTTTCAACTATTACTCCTTAGCAATCAAAGTATCCATTTTGGCCAGGTTACCTCCAACTGTACAGGTTCCCTTCAGTACTGGACTGTAGAAACAGCCTGGATTAGAGTCACAGAGTCTTAGAGATGTACAGCATGGAAACAGACCCTTCGGTCCAACCCATCCATGCCGACCAGATATTCCAACCCAATCTAGTCCCACCTGCCAGCACCCGGCCCATATCCCTCCAAACCCTTCCTATTCATATACCCATCCAAATGCCTCTTAAATGTTGCAATTGT
>NC_057715.1:93815616-93834842 GCF_004010195.1 Chiloscyllium plagiosum
TTTAAATCCTCCCAAGCAGTTCTAGCAAATTTCCCTGCTAGTATATTAGTCCCCTTCCAATTTAGGTGCAATCCGTCCTTCTTGTACAGGTTACTTCTATCCAAAAAGAGATTCCAATGATCCAAAAATGTGAATACTTCTCCCATACACCAGCTCCTCAGCCATGCATTCATCTATCCTCCTACAGAGTCTCAACCTTTTCCCTTCCAATATTGTTGGTTCCAATGTGCAATGACCTCCTGCTGGCCCCTCTCCCCCGTGAGAACATTCTGCACCCTCTAGGAGACATCCTTGATCCTGGCACCAGGGAAACAACACACCATTCTGCTTTTTCTCTGCTGGTCACAGAAACGTCTGTCTGTACCTCGGACTACAGAATCCCCTAACACAATTGATCTCTTGGAAGCCAACGTACCCCTCGTTGCATGAGAGCCAGTCTCAAAACCAGAAACTTGGCTGTTTGTGCTACGCTCCCCTGAGAATCCATCATCCCCTACATTTTCCAAAACAGCATACCTGTTTGAAATGGGTATATCCACACAAGACTCCTGCTCTAGCTGCCTACCTCTCTTACCCTTCCTGGAGTTAACCCATCTATGTGACTGTATCTGAGACTTTCCCCCTTTCTATGACTGCCATCCATCACATACTGTTGCTGTTGCAAATTCCTCATCGCTTCTATTTGTCTTTCCAACCGATTCGCTCAATCTGATAAGATTTGCATCCAACAGCATTTATGGCAGATATAATCCGCAGTAACCCTTAAACTCTCTTTAAACTCCCACATCTGACAAAAAGTACATATCACTGCAAAGGCCATTTTTGCTCCTTCATAATCTACAGGCCCAGAAAATAACACCGTCTTATTCCTCTACAAACACTGCCCCAGGTTAAATTAATAGCTCTGGCTTATATTTTAAGTTTAATCAAGAGACTTATCTCCAAAAACATAAATCAAGAAAGAATCCACTGTACCCACTACTGCAGCCTTTCTATTGGACAGACTTAAAACAATTACCTTATCTGATTTTGTGCTGTGAACTTCTCCCAACAGTTCCTCCAAGATTAGTTGTGAATTTCACTCTTGTTAATTTTCCCAGATGCACTCAGATGTCCAGCAATACACGAATTCAAACAGCAAAGGCGGTAACTGTGCAGGTTTTCTGTCTCCTGCACTGTCCTCACCATGTGCTTCCTTTGTCTGCCCTTCTCCCTGTTAAACTGCTGTTGTTTTGACTTTTTTTTCCAAAGTTCCAAAACAATGCAACAGCATATAAAACAGTAATTGCTGCTCCTGGAATTCGAGGAAATCACCTCCAACACCCAAAATACCTCAAAAAAAAGGAGCAGCTTTTACAGCCAGAAATTTTACCCGTCCTCCATCTTGGATTACCCAGAATCCTATGTCTTCAAGTTTTAACAATGAGAAATTGCATATGGTCAGATAATTGATATATTCAGTATTACCGATTGAGACATCAGCCAGAATATCTGTAGCACTGTAGAACTTGAATAGTGCGTTGGAGATCTTTTGTGCGCAGTCAAGAGTGCAGGTTTGTCAGCTTGGCGTATGTGCTCACGTCTCTGAAGTGAGTTTGAACTCTAAATCTATTGAATTGAGTAAGGACAGGCACAACTGAATTAAGATTGACATATGAATGCATAATCGAAATATATGTTTAACAAGTCACTAAATGTTTATTTGGTATTATATACCCTTTTAGCTGCTTGAAAAACAAGTTTTCTTTACATTGTTCTACTCAGGCTTGAATTTGTGTTTGTTTTAGTGACAAGCATTTTAAATCCAGTTTTGATTTTTGAACTGCAAGATAATCAGGAAGGGAATCGAGTTATTGGAAAAAGCAGGGAAGTGGAGTTGAGGATTATTACATCTCATTAAATGGTGGAGCAGACTTGATGGGCTGAATGATATGCTTCTGCTTCTATGCCTTATGGTCTTCTGAATGAAAATAGTTTTCATGCTGTTTTCAGATACAAATCTGTTGATTTATTTCAGGTGATATAAATCCAGTTTTGATAATGTTTAACAGCATGGTATGAAATTGAGCTGAAACTTTTAATTTGTAAACCAAGCAATTCCATTAAGAATGACAACAGTGCTAACTAGGTTTCAAATGATTTCACAAGTTCATTATAGTTTTTACTAATAGCAGCATTAGCACCATAAATGAAGGGAATTATGCACAAAACTTTTGATTCTCATTCTGTAGCACATGCAGTGAACTATCTGTTTTCAATTTGGTGTGTCGTGTGCAAAAAGTAGTAGTGCTGCAGCTGATTTGTTGAACAGAGAAAAGAGTGCAAAGAGTGTTAGCCAATGTTTAAGTGGGCGTGTGCAGATCTCAGTATTTGTTTAACCACTGAGAACTCAACCAGACTTCTGTTTACCTGGGTTTCAGTGTCATTCAACCTTGTCAAAAAGCATAGTGGTACTGAATATTTTATGTGCCAGGATATTTTTTGTTTTCCTGGACTAACTTACTATGACCTGATTTGAAAGAGAAACCTCATGGAATGAAGCTCAAGATAAAATGGATGCATACAAAGCAGAATCAGATCTGAATGGTGATGGTGTTTTATCTCTGTTTTCTGGAAAATCAAGTCACTCACTTGTCAGTGTGTGTGCTCCATGGACTGTCAGTAACAATACAAAGCATGAGAGCAATATGAACTTCCTTCAGTGCGAAGAAAGCAAAGTTTCACAGAAATGTAACTCTAGCAAGAAGGAAACAAAGGCAGATCAGGTTAGTACAAGAGAGAATTTCAGTTGGAATATTCACTTAATTAGAATTCACCCACATCAAAAAGTTCAGAAATTATAAATATCAGGGCAGTTCATCAATGTGATCTGAACTCCATATGCCTGAAATCATCTTCTGTCCAGCTTGATCTTTATACAGAAATAAAGAACAGAACAGTTCCATTTCCAATGAATGACAAGATTCTGCAATGGTAATGTGTTTCAGTTGATGGTACCCTAAAGAGTTGAAGCTTTAGTAGTAACATTGGATCTCCTAAACTTTATTGTAAAAAGAATCAGTAGGATTATTGTAGTAGTCTGTCAAATATGCTCAATACTAGGTAGATTTTTAAAATTTACTTTATTTCAAATGTGTTTTTATCAACCACATTTAAAATGTTTTAAGTCATCCTTTCAGTAAAGCAAAATATTCTGTGATAAATTTGCTGTTACTTATTAATATCATTGTTTCCTTTCCAAGGGGATGAAGTGGTCAAAGGTTCACTGATACCAACGTTAGTTAGTGAAGGTCAGAACAGTTGAGAATATAAATAACAATTCCCTCAGTTACTCTGTTGGGGTGAATGTTTGTGCCACTGCCCCCAAACCCAAATTAAAATGGTTAGTGGGAATGTTAGAGAACGGTGTCAGTTTGAAGGTCAGTATTCAGATATTGTTCCCTGCACTGGCCATTTTGCAGAAGGTGGATTCAAGATCTGGGAAGGCCATTTTTCCCCAGAGTGGCAGGCAAGCAATTAAACTGATCAAGAACCTTTCAAAAATTAGGTGATGGAGACTGATTTGGATTTTCCAGTCAGACTTCAATTCCTTAAGGAGATGAGCATTGGAGTGGGGAGGGGCATTAGGTTTTAGAGGCAGACAACCAGCAGGCTAAGGTGACACTTCCTGGCTGGACATGTTCTGTGAAAACAGCGTCACAGAAAGATAGTGACATGATGTCAAGGAGGGAAACTAGAAGATAGCAAAATATGTAGAAAGGTTAATCCTGACATAATATAGAAAGGGAATAAAATCTACTCAGTAGTTGAGCTAAATTATTTAATGTGACATTGAGTGAAGAGGATGAACAATTCCTTCCTATGCCAGCTTTGCTCAGGGACAGAAGCCCACAGTGTGTCAGTCCATCTGGTTCAATCTGAGACTAATTAATACATTTATTAATTACTAATCTTGGAATTCCCTTCTTATGGCACTGTGTAGGTACATCTGCACCCCAGGATCACAGCAGTCCAAAAATGCTGATCACCACCTCCTTCTCAAGGATAATTAGAAATGGGAACAATATGCTGGCCTAGCCAGCAACATCCACATTCTCTGAATTAAAGTTTTAAAAAAGCATTCAGCCAGTCTCAGCCAAGTTTAAGCCTGGCTGATATCAATACCTTTTCCTCCAACTCCTGCAGCCTGAGTGAACACTGCCTTACCTGATTGTAGCACTGACTACTTGTTCAACAGGCCGCTTGTATATTTCCATCAGATTAATTCCACCAACTCAGAGCCAGGCTTTTCTCAGGTGGGGGAGTGGGTTCCTGGCATCAATAATGGTGGTGCCAAAGTGTATTAGCTACGGGCTGTTCCTGGCCATCATCATTGGGAGTTGGCATATTCACTTCATTACGTCACTTCTGTGAGATTGAGGTTGATTCCAGAAGATTGTGGTGCTGGAAAAGCACCACACTTTTCAATTCTGGTCTCCAGCATCTGCAGTCCTCACTTTCTCCTGATTCCAGAAGATGTCCAACTATTCTAGGAAGATTGACAACGCCCAGGCAGGCACTTGGTCCTCTCTGTATGGTTGATACACACCAAAGACCAACCTGTAGCTGGTTTCTCCCCAGTATTTTTGTATTTTATTTTTATTGTACTGGCTGAAAAGGCATCTATTTGTTGAGGAGCCCTCCTGGTTACTTACCTCATGGCTGGATGTTTTTCTGACCCTTCAGGCATTGGCAGCCCACTACTGCCCTCAACTGGGCAGGGAATCCATCTCCATACGAACTCAGCACTCACCCATGGAGGCAGATTTTTGACCCAAAACAAACTCAGCCTTCAGGACTGAAAATTCAAGTATATGTTTTTGTGAACTCTTAATGTTGTCAGAAATGTAAAAAACATTCTCTTCCTTTAAGCACTAAATTATGACAGCAGCTTGTTAGGACCCATTATTTGGTAATTGGTGTTGAATACGTCAAAACCTAAATAGCATTGCTTCTTTGAAAGGATTACAGTGAAAATGTGATCAAAAGAAGACCTTTTAAAATTAAATCATAACAAGAATCATGTTCGCTTCATAATTGTTTTCATCTTCATTTGATTTCAAAGTAATGCTTGCTGATTCACAATTAGTGGTTGGCTTGCAACTGGATGCAGACTGAATTAAACTACATTATTCAACGTTTAAGCTAATGACAGCAATAAGTGAACTTGTGTTTCCCAAATTCCACTGTTTTTGTTTTGGTTTTGCACTCAATCTTTTACCTACAAACAAATTTTGCTACAGATTAAAATTACTTAAATAAATATGATCAGAACACATGAACATAAAAAAAGGAGTGGAGTAGGCCATTTGACCTTTCAAGCAGATTCCCCTATCCAACAAAATTGTGGCTGATTTCCTGTTTAAATCCCACACCATCCTTTACCTCTTAATTACTTTAGTATCAAAAAATCTGTCGATGTATGTCTTGAATATCCACAGTTTATTGGATTATAAAATTCCAAAGACCTTACAAGCCACTAAGTGAACAAATTTCTCCCCATCTTAGTTTTAAATGGTTTTATTACAGTAATAGATTAAATTTGCAAATTATCAATAAATTAAACACAACCTTACAAAAAATTAAACTTTTTATTTGTGTGAGACCCTTTTATCTGTTTTCCCTTCTTCTGTACTTTTTACTTCTACATGGAATTTGCAAAATGGATATAGAATGTTTGACCCACTTCTTCCATTTTGACTATCCTCTCGAATTAATGGTCATAATCTCTAGTATGCACTCCTCTCCCACATCCCTTTCTCTCAAACACCAACCTAACCTTTCTAACATATTTTCTTCAAATGCTGACATGCTGATTTTCGAACAATGTATTTTTAGTTAATGTATTCCAAATTTCAGTACTTTGTTTGTTGAGAAAAGTCTATCAAATCATTTCTGCACACAGCAAACAGACACAGTCTCAGAACAGAACCATGGAGTACACTGACGTCAACATCTAACCATTTTGAAAAACTGGAGCATTACCCCACTTAATAATATTTCTTTTGTTTACCTTTGATTTTTGACTACATTTACTCTAACTTTCATTTTGTGTACATAAGTTCTTTTGGCACCACGTATTTCCAATCATATATCTTTTTATCAATTAATGAATTCTATTCTTTTTTCATTTTATAATGGCTCCAGACCCCAACCCCACTTTTAATGGGTAAGTAGATATCATAACTGAGCTGGATTAAATGCTCACAGGGAATCTAAACTATCCCGTTTCTATCCAAGAGTGATCATAGCCTACTGTAGCAGTCTTACTGTTGATCTGCTGAAATTTGCTAATACAATACCAGTTTAAATCGAAATATAAAATCTTTACCCAAAAATTCACTGAATGAATTTTACTGTTTTCTAAATGATTACAGTATTATATTCTTCTGTCTTCCAGAATATAATCAAATATATCAACCATCAACAAGTCACACTGACAGCCAAACGTTTTTGAGGTCTGTCAAGGTGTTTACAAGTCAACTGAAAAGATTCAATCTGAGCTGTTTTGATTCATATCATCCCACAATATATTAAAAAATGATGTCAAGACAGGAGGTGAATTTTGAATAAGCTAACACTATGATATGATAATTGCTAAAACAACAAATTTAGATAAATTAAGTTGGAAAGGAAAAATACCAGCATTTAATAGGATACCTCCAAGTATCCTGAAGGCACACAAGGTGGAAATTGCTAAGGCTCCAGAATTTCAGGGCTTTATTGCGTGAGAACTGGAGAGCAGCTCATCTCGTATTCAGTTTTGAAGAAAGGTGAGAGAGATCGTCTGGATTATTACAGATGACAATTTGTTCGCTCATGCAGGGAAAAATTTTAGTGCCACTGCTTAAGGATAAAATGACCTTTTATTTAGAAAACAGAAGCATCTAGACCATGTATTTCATGAATGACAGAGGTCAACAGTTTTTGAGGATATATTTCTAGATAAAGAGAAGTACTGTGGTGTCCACATTAAAGATTATTCTGGATGGGTGGTTGAAGACAAAATGTAATTCAGTGTGATTAAGATTATTTGCTTGACGAAGGATAAATGCTGACACAAACAGCTTGGGCTAAATGACTCATTTCTGAATTGTGCTTCCATGAGTATTGAATATTTATCACACTCACATGAAAACCAATGAAGTTCCATGCTTTACGAATACCAGCAATTTAAGGATATGTGCAAAATACCACACATGCTCACAAAGACATTATCAGCCATTACATATTTGTGGAACACTATTGTTTTACACATGCAAATCAACAAAATTGTGCAGTTGAAAAATTAGCAAACATGAATCTTTTGTTGGCTCAGCAGCAACATGGTACTTGAAGATTTTAATCAAGAATTCAAGGTGAGTGGTAATTGCTTGTCTAACATAGTTAACAAATACACGTGTTGCCAAACCTTGTCAAAATGTCCTATAATGTAATGTGTGGATAAAGATGTTGCCAGAAACATCCTGTTTTCAGAAACCTCCGCCAGTTTCATTTGAACGTTTTTCCCACTTGGACCTATTGAAGAATTAGTATATTTTCATGGAACAATTTATCTGATTCTGACTCCGTAATCTTAGATAAAGAAGACTTCCCAAAGGAACAGATTTTTAAAACTCAGTTTCAGTATATTTAGTGCTGAAATGGACAAGTCAATAATCACAAGTTGAGTTAATGTTAAAATGCCATTTAGCAGTAAAGGTTAAGAAACACTCTTACGAAATGCAAGGGTGAAGTGATATATGGTGAGAATGAATTAGTTTAGAAACTCCCTTTAGAAATGTTTGAAAGACATTTAAAAAACAGTAGTGTAATTCTCATGCATTAGAAAAGTTTGTATATTCCTAGAATTCCATATTGAACGTATTCCAATAACTGCTAATTTTATTTTTTTCTCTTACAAATAGATGTCATCCATTCAAATGCTATTAAATTTAAATGTGAATACTGCACGCTTTTCAGTATACAATCAAGTTTAAGATCTTGTAATAGCAGTAGGTCATATTGAATAACATAAAATTAAAGTATTAAGTAGCTTTGCATGTTGAGATTTCATATTAGTCTCCTCAGTAATAAGCCTCATTGTTCTTCACACGATAAAATCTCAGGAAGGTGGTACCTCCAGTAGTCCATATTTTAAGCCAACTAGCTGTTCATGCAATCTTCACAGCTCACCCTTAATCTCTGTTGTTTGGTTTTGCTTTTTTCTTTTTGGCCCAGTGTCGATTCTATTTTTTTACTTTGCCACCATCGACCTTTCTTATGTCTCACTGTCATGACTCTATAGCAGCTCTCCATATGTTTAGACTGTAGGTACTTTGCTAAGCATACAGTAACTCAGCTGTCCTGAGTAGCTTTAATCAGTATATCATGGTTGTGCTACCTGGGATTCCAGTATGCCCTGGAGCTAGACAAAGCCCAAACATATTTACATGAATATTTGGGAAATGTATACCTAATCAGAAAGAGTCTGCTGCATGTGGGAAGTTGTCTGTTCCCTTTCAATGTCATCCCTTATTTTTATTGTTAGCATGCTCAGAGATGGACTTGGAACAGGTTTTGGTATATAATTCAATAAACAGCGCTGGTTAAATTATATAGAAAGCAGAACAAGTCCTTCTGCAAATTTAAGTATTGAGGTGGAGGCAATGTCTAAATGATGTTATCACTAGACTAATACTCCAGAAAGCCCTCTAAATATTCTGGCGATCCTGATTTGACCCCAAGAATCTAATGATGATCATGAAGCCATTGCCGATTGTTGCTTCACTAATGTCCTGTGTGGAAGGAAATCTTCTGTCCTCATCTGGTCTGGCCTATATGTGACTCCAGACCGAAGGCAATGTGGTTGACTCTCATCTGCTCTCTGAAATGACCTAGTAAGCTACTCAGTTGCATCAATTGCTAGAAAGTCTCAACAAAGGAACCAAACCAGGTGGAACACTTGGCATTGACCTAGGCACCCAAAACAACAATGGCAAAAACAGCCATTTTGACCCTATAAAGTCCTCCTTACTAACATCTGGGGACTAGTGCAAAAATTGGGAGAGCTATCTCACAGACTAGTCAAGCAACCAGCTTATACATTCGTTGTCTGTAATGTATAATTCAATGTCCCAGTCGCCACCATTACCTATCCCTGGATATATCCTGTCCAACCCACCACAGATGGTGGCACAATGGTATACAGTTGGGAAGGAGTTGCCCCAGAGCCCTAAATAGTGACTCCAGACCCTATGATTTCTCATGGCATCAGGTCAAACATGGGCAAGGAAACCTCCTACTGGTTATCAGATACCGTCCTTCCTTGTCTGTTAAACAGTGCTCTTTTGTGTTGAACAATACTTGGAGGAAGCACTGAGGGCAGCAAGGTTGCAAAATGTTCACCATCAAGAGTAGGTTGGCAGAGTACTAGCAAATGAGTAGATCAGGGCCTGAAGGGCGCAGCTGTTAGACTGGTTCTTGGCATGTGTTGAGGGAACCAATAATAAGGAAAGACATAATTGACCTCATCTTTACCAATCTGCCTACTGCATTTGCATCCATCTATGACAGTAATGGTAAGAGTTTATGTGGAAATGAAGAACCAATTTCACATCCAGAATACCATCCATCACGTTGTGTGGCACCATCATTTACTTGTCCTTCATCCTCACTGTCAGCATATATACACCAACATTTTCCTAGCTACAATCAGTTCTGAAGAAGGGTCACTGGACCTGAAATGTTAACTGCTTTTTTGCTCCACTTATGCTGTTAGACTAGCTGAGTTTATCCAGCAATTTTTGTTTGTTTCTGACTTCCAGCGCCCACAGTTCTTTTTGGGGGGTGGGGTTCATGGAATTGAGCTTTTCTCTCCATACATGTGTTCCTCTAGCAACAGTGAAGGAATGATTTTATAGTTCCAACTCAGGATGGTGTGGGGCTTAAGGGAAATTGCAGGTGGCAGAGTTCCCATGCATCTGTTTTAATAACCTTCTAGGTGGTAGAAGTCACATATTTGAAAGGTGATTTCAAAGGAGTCTTGGTATGTTGAAGTGTATCTTGCAGATGGTATACACTGCGACCACCATACATAAGTGGTGGAGGGAGTGAATGTTTAAATTAGTAAACAGATTGCCAAACAAGTGGACTGCTTTGTCCTGGCCAGTATAGAGCTTGAGTGTTGTTGCAGCTGACAAGTGGATGAGTGAATGGTATTCCACAATTCAAGAGTTGTAGAGATGCACAGCATAGAAACAGACCCTTCAGTCCAACCTGTCCACGCAGACCTGTTATCCCAACCCAATCTAGTCCCACCTACCAGCACCCGGCCCATATCCCTCCAAGCCCTTCCTATTCATATACCCATCCAAATGCCTCTTAAATGTTGCAATTGTACCAGCCTCCACCACTTCCTCTGGCAGCTCATTCCATACCCGTATCACCCTCTGTGCGAAAAAGTTGCCCCTTAGGTCTCTTTTGTATCTTTCCCCTCTCACCCTAAACCTATGGGCTCTAGTTCTGGACTCCCCCACCCCAGAGAAAAAAAACTTTGTCTATTTACCCTATCCATGTCCCTCCATTTTGTAAACCTCTATAAGGTCGCCCCTCAGCCTCCGACACTCCAGGGAAAACAGCCCCATCCTGTTCAGGTGAGTTATTCAGTTCTGGAATTTCCAGCCTCTGACCTGTTCTTTTGACTTTGTGGCTGGTCCAGTTCAGTTTCTGGCCAATGGTAACTGCCAAGATGTTAAGTGGGGGACTCAGCAAAGATAATGCCGTTGGACATTTAGGCAAGATGGTTAGATTCTCTGGTTGGAGATGTTCATTGCTTGACACTTATGTGGCATGAATGAGGGAGCTTACAGATGGTGTAGATATTACCATGTAGCTGATGCTCTTGGCCTTGTAGATAGTAATAGTCATGGTTTGGAAGATGCTGTCTCAGGACCCTGGTGAATTTCTGCATTGCATTTTATAAATGATGTACCTTGCTACCATATGTCAGTGGTGGAGGGGGTGAATGTTTGTAAATATGATGCCAAAGAAGCAACTGTTTTCGTTTTGGATGGCATCAAGCTTTTAGTTGTGCTGCATCCATCCAGGCAATGGAGAGTAATCCATCACACTCCTGGCCAGGGGCAGATAGGTGGTGGACAGACCTTATGGAATCAGGAATGTAGTCACTTGCTGCAGGATTCCTAGTCTTTGATCTGCACTTGTAGTCACAATATTTATATGGCTAGTCCATTTTAGGGGTAACCCCCAGGATCATGATAGCAATGGCAATGCTATTAAATGTCACAGGGAGATTGGTTAAATTCTCTATGGTTGAGGATGCTCATTGCCTGGCACTTGTGTAACATGAATGTAAATTTAACATACTAACCCAAATCTGAATATTGTCCAGGTCTAAATATACAAACATGGCTATTCCTCTGAAATGATGAACAGTTTGCTATCATTAATAATTATGGATCAGGGCCTAGAAAGCTGAAGACAGAAGCACCAACAAACAATTAAAGTTGGATACTTAACAGGCCATAATTAGATTGGTACAAATATCTTGGAAGTTTGTGAAGCTGGATGTGATTACTGACATTGGCAGGAATGAGGTCATGTAAAGATAAGAAAACAGCATGAAAATTTTACCAAGATACTAATTAATCAAGACAATGTAGGTCAGTGAGCTTAGGTCAGGAATGACACCAATGCCTGGATGGTGTCAAGTATATGGAGGGTAGAATGTCAGTGCAGAGTTGAGTGATGTGGTGTAGAATTGGACTCATGCACATGTGAAACTATTGTTCATTTCTTTTAAGACAATGTTAGTTTCACTGACCAGATAAATATTTATTGCCTGTACCCAACCGGCCTGAAGATGGTAGTGGTGAGGTGCCTTCTTGAACCATTCCAATTGTTAGGGTGTAGGAACATCCACATTGCTTTTAGCAAGGGAGACCCAGGAACAGTGATGGAATAGCAATGTCGTTCCAAGTCAGGATGGTGTGTAGTTTGGAGGGTAACTTGTAGTGGTGGTGTTCCTATGCATCTATGCACAATGGGTTGTGTTGTGCGTTTTTGATTATGCTGCTAAGGGACATCATGCAGATTAGAAAAAGCTGATGGCCAAGTATAAAGCTTGGGGGGAACACGAGTAATAGTAGCAGAGCAGGAAGAGAAACCTTTGAGTAATATTCTCAGTTAACTAAATAGACGAGAATGGAACTAATTAAAGTGCTGCTGCAGGAGCAACCCAAACTGGACAACAAGCATCAGAGGCTCAACTGAGTCAAAGGCTGCAGGCAGGTTGAGGAAGGACAGTTTCTCTTTTTGTATTCAGAGTTGAGCTTGCACAGGTTTGACGCTCAGATTATCAGTCATAATACATCTGTTAAATTGTCAAGAACCAGATCCAAAAGGTAGGAATGCAGTAGATATCAATGATGACACCCAATTTGGCTCCAATTTACACTTGTGCAGTTTTAATCAGCATTGTTTAGTCACTGCAATGGTTTATGGACATGTTTTCTTCATGATAAGCAACCTTAAGAATGTACCTCATTGCTCATAATCACCAGCCCCTACAATTTTAAACCCAGTGCATCAACAATCACCAATTCCTCCTTCCCTACAATCTTTAACCATCATCCTGACCTTCAGTTCTCCATCTGCTTCTCAGCTGTTGGTCACTGGAAGTGGAAAAACAAGACAGCATGTCGTATTATATGTTTTACATTACAACAAAGACAAGATATACCCCGTTGTACATACAAAACAATGCCCTTGTTATATGAATTAACTCTAACCTCAGCAGAACAAATTTAGTAATTTTATCAAATGAGGTTTACAACCAACAGCAATAATGCCACGATTTGTGATTTTCACTAGAAAATGAAAGTGTGGAAACTGTCCTGAAAATGCTGTTGAAAACTTTGAAATCTCAATAAAAATTGCACTTATGACAACCGAACAGAATCACTGAATGCAATACTTAAATATCCTGAAAGTCTTGTAATACTATACGATTCAAATTGAAGCTTTTAAAGTCACCATAAACCAGCTGTCCAGACATTCGATAATGTCATTGCACATGAAGCTTGGAAAAAAACAGCTTAATTGCTTTATGTAAAAAAACATGTAAAACAACAGAAGAATGCATATTGTTAGAGCAATTTTGGAAGCATTTGATAGATCTGAATGACAAATCACTTGGTACACTATAGTTTAGCTTTTGAATGTAAATTAAAGGCACAAACTCCAGGGGATTTGCCATTATTGAGAATGAGTAGATTCTAATCATATGCACAAAATTTAATGAATTAAATACTGATTTTCTCATCTACCTAGCATAACCATTCAAGAACTATTGTATTGCTTGCTTTCAGTAATAAATTAAAAAGCAAACAACTGTGATCTTTTTCATTCCATGATTTGAATATTAGGTATTTGTTGCTTAACTACAGGGAGAGGCTGAATAAGCTGGGGCTGTTTTCCCTGAAGTGTCGGAGGTTGACGGGTGACTTTATAGAGGTTCATATAATCATGAGGGGCATGGATAGGGTAAATAGACAAGGTCTTTTCCCAGGGGGAGTCTGAACTAGAGGACATAGGTTTATGGTGAGAGGGGACAGACTTAAAAGGGACCTAAAGGGCAACTTTTTCATGTAGAGGGTGGTGCATGTATGGAATGAGCTGCCAGAGGAAGTGGTGAAGGCTTTAACAATTACAACATTTAAAAGGCATCTGCATGGTTATATGAATAGGAAGGGTTTACAGGGATATGGGCCATGTGCTGGCAAGAGGGACTAGATTGGTTTAGTATATCTGGTTGGCATGGATGAGTTGGACCGAAGGGTCAATTTCTGTGCTTAACATCTCGATGACTCTATAACTCAAATTTACCTGCAAAGGTGCTTAGGTGTCTCTTTTCACCACTACACTATAGCATTTTGATTGCTTTGTTGGCCACTTCAGACAGAAGTTAAGAGTCAACCATATTAGTGGGAAACTGGAGTCAGATAAATACCACACTGGGTGAGGACAAGTTTCTTTCTCTAAAGGATACTGCGAAACAAATAATGTGACAACTTCATTTCACTTCGAGCAGAATGTTTTTAAAATTTCCAAGTTTTGTGCAGCTCCATTCAGCACTACAATGGTGAACATGTGAGCTCATGTTTTTTCGGTGTTACATTACTGGACCAACAATATAACAACACAATGTTGTGGTTACAGGAATTTAATCAAATCTGACTTATAATAGTCAGTTACCAAGTACTTATTTGTAGAAAATCACAGAGCGATTCATACGGATGCGGATGCAGTGAGTGACATCGGGTCTGAATGCAGCAGGTCTCATAAGGAGTTAAGAGGCCAATACTTTGTGTAACTATTGTCACTTATTACACTATAACTATTATTGCACTGTTATTGCTTGAATTGGACCATGTGAAGTGTGTATAGGAAAAACAAAAAAGTTAATTTATTTTTAAAAATGTCAATATTTCTGGAATAACAGTACAATCACGGCTCTTCTTAAGCTCTCTCGTTGTTTTAATGTATCACGATGTGGCAGTAACAACACTGAGGAATTATTACATTGGAAGGAAAGTACAGTGGTAATTAAATAAACCAGAATATATCTATTATTCTACTACTAGTGTTAGTTTTGAGTAGAAATCTGTTAGCGTTGAATCAGTAGGCCATGGGCCTACTAGCACGTGGGACACAAAAAAGGTCCACATGTCAGTGCAATGCATAGGTATTTAACTTTTTAAAAATGTTACTTGTAGACAAGGAGGAAGAGAAGTGTTATACTGTTCCTGCCAATCACAGATTTTCCACAATTCTCCCTTCAGTGCTGTGGGGGGTCATTTACACGCATCATTGACCTGACTGCAGCACCTATACCAGCAGTGATGTCATTACCATCTGCTATAGGCAGGAGTTAATCTCCTGGGAGTGTCTTTCTCCAAAACAAGATGGTTCACCACCCCTTCTTCAATTTGAAAAAAAATTATTTTGAGATTATAAAAATAACCTTGAATCATTTTGTTTTCAGGTGCCTTTGGAGAAATATAATGGCACTCTGGTGTACAGTCCTGCTAACCGAAGCTCTGAATCTTTGCGATATGCTTTCGATAATGTTGGATTTGAAGCCAGCCTGAGTGAACTATACCCTCTACCAGTTGATATCAGCACCTCACATACCAGCACTACCCATATCAGTATTGCGGGCATGACTTGCCAATCATGTGTACAGTCAATAGAGGGCCAAATTTCCAAAGAGAAAGGTGTTGTTAGCATTAAAGTGTCTCTTGAACATAAGAATGCAATGGTAAAGTACATTCCGACAATAATCAGCTCTCAGCAGATATGTGAGACAATTGATGACATGGGCTTTGAAGCAACTCTCACTAATCAAAATGGACCTTTACTTGAGAGGAAAATTCCCTTACCAGTTGAAGCTATGGTGAAGATGAAAGTGGAAGGCATGACATGTTATTCATGTGTTAGCACAATTGAAGGCAAAATGAGCAAATTGCAAGGTGTAAACCGAATTAAGGTCTCCCTTAACAAACAAGAAGCCATTATTGTGTACCAGCCACATGTGATTCAAGCAGAACAGCTCAGAAACCAAATTAATGAGTTGGGTTTTCAAGCCAGAATCAAGGCCAGACCAGCTTCTCTAAAACTTGATATGATCAAATCTACAGATTCACAGGATAAGGAAAGTAAAAACGGGATATCCAATGACAAACTGCCAAGTGTTATCCATAACTTTGCGACTGTAATTTTTCAGGTAGAAGAAATGCATTGCAAATCTTGTGTTGCAAATATTGAAGGAAATATCAGAGAACTCCCAGGTGTACAGAGCATCAAGGTATCCTTCGAGAAAAAAAATGCTATTGTGACGTATGATTCGATCTTGACTGATCCAGCATCATTAAAATTAGAGATTGAAGCTCTCCCACCAGGAAACTTTAAAGTTTATCTTCCAACTGACTTGGAAATAGAAAACGAAACTTTATTAATTCCAGTTACACACTTACCACATCAACCGAACTGTGATACTGAAAAGCACTTTGAAATCCCTGCCGGCATTACAGTGATTAGTATTGAAGGAATGACATGCCATTCTTGTGTACAGTCTATCGAGAAGACGATCTCTGAACGGAAAGGTGTAAAATTGATCAAAGTATCCTTAGCAAAAAAGAAGGGGACAATCTACTTCGATCCAACACTAACAAATTCTGAGGACTTGAGAGCTGCCATTGAGGAGATGGGATTTTTTGCCTCTGTATCTGGTAGGAGCATAACATTTTTTTTCCTTAACATTTGAACAGTCTTCTCATTGAGTAATAGAAATGTAAATCGGCCCATTGTGATTGCACTGACAAAAAAAAAGCTATCTAGTCTATTACCACCTTCCAACTCTTGTGGTTATTACCGTGTAGGTTACATCATCTTGAGTGCATATCAAACTGCTTAATTTGAAATGTAATAAGGATTTCATCCTTTCTGACAGTAAATTATAGAGCCCACTATCTTTGAGTAAAAACAATAATCAATTCCCCTCTATCTTTCTACCGGTTACCTTAGATCTGTACTCCTTGGCTACTGATCTCTGCTAACAGAAATAGGTGACTTCTATCCATTCTGCAGTGGGAATAACTTCTGTCCCCCAGTTTTCTGACCACTGGTGTAGACTCACTGGCCTGTAGTTCCCTGGTTTGCTTTTTGAATAATGGCACAGATAAACTGTTCAAAGTTTGTGTGAAGATTTGTAGCTCGGGTGCTCGTTGTTGTGGTTCTGTTCGCCGAGCTGGACGTTTTTGTTGCAAACGTTTCGTCCCCTGGCTAGGTGACATCATCAGTGCTTGGGAGCCTCCTGCGAAGCACTTCTTTGATGTTTCCTCCGGTGTTTATAGTGGTCTGTCCCTGCCGCTTCCGGTTGTCAGTTTCAGCTGTCCGCTGTAGTGGTTGGTATATTGGGTCCAGGTCGATGTGTTTGTTGATGGAGTTTGTGGATGAATGCCATGCCTCTAGGAATTCCCTGGCTGTTCTCTGTCTGGTTTGCCCTATGATAGTAGTGTTGTCCCAGGAAAATTCATGTTGCTTGTTGTCTGCGTGTGTGGCTACTAAGGATAACTGTCTCCCAATCCTATGGCAGCTTTCCTGCGCCCAGAGAGGATTTGAAAATTAATGTCAAGGCCCCTGCAATATCATCCCTTGCCTGTCTTGGCAGTCAAGGATACATCATGTTGGATTGGGGACTTATCCAAATTTAAGGCAGCTAAAACCAGTCTAACCTCCTCTCTCTATGATAATTTATTTAAGTTTATCACAGGATCCACCATCTCCCCGATTTCTATACTTAGATCGTTCTTCTCTATTGTGAATACAGATACAAAGCAATCGTTTAACATGTCACGTCCATCTTTTGGCTCCACACATGTTGCTACTTTTGTCTCTAATGGGCCCTATTCTTTCCTTGGTTATCATCTTGTCTCTAATACATTTAGAAAATACCTTTCACCCACCAGTGTTTTCTCATGCCCCTCTTCACTCTCCTAATTTATTTTTATATGGCCCTTCTTTCCTGAGGCTTCTACCAACAGTTTCCCTTTTCTTCCGTATTGAATACTGAAATGTTAATAGACATTTAAGGTTCCCGGGCTTATTTTCTCCTCCTTATCGCCATTACAGAACATGTTGGCCCTGCAGTCTCAATTAGGAGAAAGTGAGGACTGCAGATGCTGGAATTAAGAGTTGAAAAATCTGATGCTGGAAAAACACAGCAGGCCAGGCAGCATCCGAGGAGCAGGAGAATCGACGTTTTGGGCGTAAGCCCTTCTTCAGGACTGCTGTGTTTTTCCAGCATCACATTTTTCAACCCTGCACTCTCAATTTCCAATTTAAGTAACACCCGTACCTCTTATGTTGCTCCAAGTCCATTTTGGCCAGATCCTGAATTTTTTTAAATTTATAGTTAGCTTTCACCCAATTCGGTCCAATGTTATCCTTTCCATAATAATTTTAAATCTTACTGAATTATTGTCACTTTCACAAAATACTCACCACTGACATTTCTACTTATTGCCCTATTATTTTTATACTTCTGAAATTTGACAGCATATCTGTCCTTCTGTACAAGACTATAACATACAGGAGCAGAACTAGGCCATTCGAATAGAGTCTGCTTCGCCATTCGACAGTAGCTAATATATCCCTGACTTGGGGTCTTTGGTATATTCTTCTTAGGTTCTCAATTGATATGGTCTCAATTGAAAAGTCTTTTAAAGTATCATACTTATTGCAGTAATTAGCTTCATAGACATATAGCATGGAAACAGACCCCTTGGTCCACTTTGGCCAAGTTTCCCCAAACTAAACAATCCTATTTGCCTGCATTTGGCCCATATCCCTTTAAACCTTTTCTTTTCAAGTACCTGTCAAAATTTCTTAAATGTTGTAACTGTACCGACATCTACCACTTCTTCTGGCAATTAATTCCACATACCATTATGGACCAAGCCAGGCATCCTCAAGACATTTTAAGAACAAGTGGCCCAGACCCGAACTTTGCTAGTTGTTTTAAGCAGGTGTAAAGTGGATATTCCAGGAGAGATGCTGGTGGTCAAACCACGTAGTTTTAAACTAAACAGAATTTATTCACAAGATTACTTAATCAAACATAAACAAAAGAGAACAGAATACAGAATAATTTATCCTATCCGAAAACCCAACAGACTATACCAATTTAATGATGCTGTTCCAAATACTTGCCACAATTCCTGTAAATACCACTTGGCACAAAAGGTAAAATCAAACACAGGGTTTTGCAAGAGGAAAGTCAGAAAGAGTGTACCAGCATGGACCTGCTTCTTTCGGTTCAGCAGCTTTAAAACACAGCTGCTTGCTAACCACCAATGCTTTCCACTACATCTCCTCCACTTCCCGCTCCTCCGCCCTTGAACCCCGCCCCTCCAATCGCCACCAGGACAGAACCCCATTGGTCCTCACCTAAAACCCACCAACCTCCAGATACATCGTATCATCCCTCGTCATTTCCGCCACCTCCAAACAGACCTCACCACCAAGGATATATTTCCCCCCCCTCCCCCATCAGCGTTCCGGAAAGACCACTCCCTCTGTGACTCCCTCGTCAGGCCCACACCCCCCACCAACCCAACCTCCAC